>NW_027115445.1:0-23484 GCF_000696795.3 Halyomorpha halys | reverse complement strand
CCTGCAACGTGGGGCGAAACGTTGGCTCAATAAAAATAGTATAATCATTTACTATTTGAGTTTTTTTTTACCGCACCCGGACCATATTCCATTCATATTAATTTATAATTCAAACTTTAATTTCAACTAATTATTTTTAAAGGATTACAATGTACATATTCAATATATCATTTTATGCAAACAATTAAACTCTTATAACTTCCTTAAATATTCAATATAAAAGAATTTGAAATAATATAATTAATAATAAAATATTGATATATTCATTTTCTATCATAATTCACAAAAAAATAAAATAAATAAATATAAAAAATACAACTGAATAAGAAATTCTTGAATTAAGTCTGCTGGAGAACTAGAGGTAAGAAAATAACACCCCCAAAGAGAGACCACAAACCAGCATTATATCCTAGCTAAAATCAAATAAAAATTTCTAAAATTGTAGACATTAGAGAGTATGAATGAATATGCATATTGGGACACGTATATAAGTGATTATGTATATTTATGATGAACCATCAAATATTAAAACAAAAAAAAATTGTACCAAATTACAGAATAATTATATGTCAATAATAGCTGCACTACAATATGACCTTAATGCATTTTATATGACTCTCTTTTTGATTGTTTTACGTTTCAGTACAAGGTACAAAGTAACACGTACCAGTGTTTCAGTAATTGCAGACATTATGGATGAAGTCTTTCAATTGTATTCTAATAATGATTTTATGTCTCATAAGCACTTTGCGCTTATATATAATAAAAATACGTTCGGGACATGATACATTAGCTTCGGAACAATATTTCAGTTTGCCAACGTAACTGCCAAGAGATGCGATGCAGAAGATCTATTAATTAGGAACCAGTGTTATCGATTCGTTGAGGTGAGGTATGTCTAATTCGGTGCTAATAGAGGGCACCACCATATGTCGTCAATGGCTTCACCTTCTCAGAGCCCATTCACAAGGCGGTTCATTTTAACAGAGCGTCCGTTCTAGGTTCTGGGGCATCATTCTCAGGAAACAGGAGGGTCTAATGGGTATTATAATATTGTAAACGGGTAATGTCAATTACTCCTATACATTTTTTTTTAAAACGCATACTCGAAAGGAAAATACCTAATCACGAAACTTGATACGTGAAACCTTGATTTGTGGTATGTATAATTTTTTTTGGTCGATTGAAAAGGTATATTATTACAAATGACAAACCAAGAAGGTACTTATTTAAGAAAAGAAATAAACCTTGAAGAACACGATCATTTCGCGATTAACGGAACCTATTCAATTGCTTTTACGGAAATTCAAAGACTTGGATGAAACTTTCATTTTTGAAGAATACTTCTCATTTTTTCATTGCTAGTTTAACCACCGTGTTCCATGATTGACCATCCCATTTGGTATATGTCACTATCAAGTGCTTATATCCTCATGCTAGTTCATAAAATAATAATAACATAACAGACAAGACAGAGTAATATTAAAGTGTTGTATACGGTGTATAAGATATAACACTTAAGCATACTTATTGAAACACCGAGAGTAAGCCCTTTCGATTTTAAGTTTTGGCGATTTTAACACGGCATACAAAAGCGAGGTAATCAAACTTTTTAAGTGCTACTTATTAGGAATATTAAAGAATATAAAAGAGCTGATAGACATAACACTTTCTTGTTACGTTTCGTTGGAATTCATTCATTATTTTTTGTTCACATTTTTTTTTTGTATTATATATTAAAAGGGGATTTTAATATTCGTATACCTAATGAAATTAAAAATACATCCTTTCTTTTTTTATTACTTCAACTACTGTGTGGTACAAATAGTATAATAGAACAAAAAATTTAATTATAGAAAACAGACATGACAGAGTAATATTAAAGTGTTGTATAGGATTTACACCCTACGTATAAACGTAGATATAACACTTATTGACACTAAGACCCTTTCGATTTTAATTTTTGGCGATTTTAACACGGCATACAACAGCGAGAGAATCAAACTTTTTAATTGTTACGTATTCCGAATACTATGGAATATATAGCAATTAATAACACTTTTTGGTTTTAGATCTCTCACTACATTTCGCTGGAATTTGTTCTTGTGCTATCATGCTTTAATCTTATAAGCATTTGAATAAATATTATCAGATTCCTCACTGAACAAAAATAATGCAGATATTTTCCATGTAAGTTTTATTGTGTGAAACCGTCACTATATTCCATCCTCAGGATGATACATCTGAAATTTCGCCTTTCTAAAAAATATACATTACATATCCTTTTTTTAAATAAAATAAATAATAGTTCTTCATTTTTACCTTAACAATATACACGGTTCTTATGCATATCGAATATTTTTTTTGATTTAATGAAATTATACTGTACACTGCTATTTTTTTCATGTTCACTATCACACTTGGACAAATGTCTCTAATTTAATCCCCTTAATTCCTTCCCTTTACTACTGTTATTAAAGTCTTGTCTCCTTATAGATCTTTTTCAATTCTTATTTTTTTAGGACTATTGTAAATAAGATGCTATAATAACTGAAATTTATATATTATATCTGCATAAATTATGTTCATGTACTTTGTGACAGTTTTATAACTAACAATATTTTTATGTATTTTGTAATATAAGCTTCCTTTAACTTTTTTTTTTTCTTTTTCTGCTATGAAATGCCACTGTTGCCTTGCATTTTTAGTATTTTTGCAATTATTTTCATGATGAAATCTGTTTCTCAGTTATGTGGATTTTCCACTATGTATATTTGGTTGCACTTTTAAGAATTTATTTTGTAAATCACACTCTTTTTATCCAATATTCCTATTTTATCTTTCATGTTGTATGTCGCTATCAATAGAAGTTCTTATACCCTCGTGCTAGCTCAATCATATACAAGAGATAAATTGTGCTTGCTTTAGTTCAGTTCACGATTACAGCTCCACATGATGTCTCCAATAGTTTTGCGGTCAATGCTGTATATAAATGAGGCGCGATGAACAGACACGAAAAGCGGATGGAATGGGAAATCCTCAGCTGCTATCGGTTTTCCGGGCTAACCACAGAGAGGCTAAATGGAAATGAGATATGAATATCCCGAAGTAGCGTGCGGCCGGCAACGTCTTATTTTTCCATTACATGGGATTTCCATAGCGCCCTCCAGTTGGAGGGAGATAACAGCTCTCGAGACGCCCTAATAGCAGCCCTCTCCTCGACCGATAGATCATCCGTCCCATTAACATCCCGGTATAGCTTCCACTTTACCTGACTCTCCGCTACCTTTTAGGCTAATCTTTATGGAATAATGCCAGTTTAGTTGGGCACTTTAGTTATATATTATCATCCGACTGCAATATAAATAGGGACTTAACTTGGTTCCAGCAGCCACTTGGCTTTTTTGTTCTTTACAATCGCATAACTTATAAAGGGAGAAGTAATAAAAAAGGAATGATGAAGCTTGATCTGATGGAGGTCACACGGCTAATCTAACTTACAACCTTTGTCACGGGTGTGAAGCCTGGAGAGCGGCATCCTTTACGAAAAGGAAAAAATTACAATATTTTCAAAATAATGTCATAAGAATTGCAGTGGATGCTCCTTAGTTTGTAAAAAAATAGTCAATTGCACCAGGCAAAAAAAGGTTCATGAAGTTCCACTCCCAGTTACCGACAGTTAAAGGAGCACTGACCTACTACTTGGGAAACCCAACCACAACCGGAAGACTGGAGTCTAGGCTGCTGCAGGACATCCTGTTATAAGTTATGTTATTATCACTCCAAAATTTTAGTTTATCTTAATTTTTTCCTCTTGATCTTTTTCTTTAATTCACTCTCTTTCTTTTTCTTTTTTTTTCCATTGTCCAGAAGTAATTAATTATTTTTTAAATTTACTTTTATTAAGAATTTATATTTTAAGGAATTTATTTTATCTTAATTTTTTGTTTTATTTATAACATTGTATCTAGTTAGGGGTGTCTTTTGTATGAGACTATACTCCCATAATTAAATGATAAAAAAAAATGTACCTCTTACATTAACCATGTAAGGTCCACCAGGCCGATCTGGTATTAAATAAATAAAACCTTAGCAGGTATGTTACATATGAAATGAAATGAAAATCAATCCTTATTCTGGGGCAGTTGGTCCCCTAAAAATAATAATTTGGAAAAGTTTAATCAGCTTTTGTCCAGGCTACATGAACTTATTTTGGACATAATTAAATAAACATATTACAATTTTTATGTAAAATAAAATGTGAACAAAGATATATTTTTTTTTTCATGCCCTCCTGTAAAGAGTTTAGTGGGTATTTGGTACGTACATATAGGAGGTATGCTATATGTATAGCTGGGTGTAATGGATACCTTGGATTGCCTTTTGGCATTATTGCCAACGGCCATACCACGTTGAACAGACCGGTTCTCGTCCGATCACCGAAGTTAAACAACGGTTAGTACTTGGATGGGTGAACAAAGATACTTATTAATTCATGCTTATATTGTTTTCTATTATTCACAAATTCACGAGAGTTTGTTAGTCAAGATATATAATTCGTGTTAGGATGATGAAGAACCTCTATCGTAAAGGATTTTTTTAGGAGGCAGCTCTATGGGGATATAAAAATTGGGAGGATAGAATCTTGTGATAGGTATTATTGTTGGTATTTGGTGGGAGGAACAAGTCCGGCAAGTGGGCCGAATGGTCCTTTTTGCTAACCCCAGGCGGCTATCAGAGTTGCTGCCGCGTACTAACCAACGTGGGAGTGTCAAGATTCATTTTTCAGGACCGCCGAAAAATTAATATTAACTGCCCCAGGTGGGAATCGAACCCACAACATTCCGAACCGAGCGCTATGGGACTTACGCCCCAAACCCCACGGCCGTCACGTCCCTAATTTTGTGTTTAATAGGTAAATAGATACAAGTAGGGTAAAGAGATCAATGATGTAGGAAGGTTTTTTGGTTATTAGTGTTTGATATACAAAGGTGCCACGGAGGTATTGTCTCCATATACTAAGATAGAGCCAGATTTACTCGGAATAGTTATGTGAAGACATGGGAACGCTTCGGAATACCTCGGAATGAACCTTATAAACCAGTTCATTAGTCTTTTTAGCCTCATTTCCTGTTCGATGGCATCTGTGGTCAAAATGTGGGAGAATAAGGGAGAATACTAGGTGACGGGTACTTCAAGAAAATTAATCACGGGATCTTGGGAGCTGTGTAAGGATTGGGATGGTTTTTCAAGTTATATGCGAAAAGGGCTATTCCATGTGAAGTACTGATCAAAGGTGACTCCTATGTTTACGGTGTTTTGAAAATGGATAGGTATGTGAATATAAACTCTTAGCGACCGATAATCAGCACTTTGCATATCTTGTTCTAAAAAGTTTTTTCTAAAAAATAAAATAAATCAGTCGCCCAACATCCAATCAAGGATCAGCCAAGATAAAGAAAAACTGGACTGTGTCGTCCTATCATTGCTACTTTATCTTATTATCCCTTAATGTCACATAAATTTCTATGCTGAGTGAATCTGGAAACCGTGAACTAACAATATCGTGCAATTCTTGGCCTCAGTAAATTTTAATTGGTCTAAAAAATTAGATTTATTTGAATCCTGAAGAACTTGAAGGAAGTTAGTGGATAAATGGAAGAATGACAACTTACCGTTCGTAGACAATATCATGATAACCTTACAAATATAAAGAATAAAATAGCATAAAAGGATAAAAAAAAATTAATAAATAAAGACCCTAAACGCAACCCTGGAAGTAAACAATATTCAGACTCATTCGGGAACTAGTAAATCCGAAGTTAAATCTAGAAAGTCCCAGCGTTCAGTTGCAAAACGCTTACCAGGTTTGAAAGGCTAGTGGATCTTCCCACTACTACGAATATATTTATTTGGCAACACACTCACGATCTGATTAGATTGTCTTTGTTTAAAGTAAAACAGAAGTGTAAAATAAAACGAAAACAAACTCCGTCGACCATAATAATAGTCCAAATTTTTATTTCTGTGAAACACGTTCGATGATTCGCTAAAGACTGACCATTGGTAAAAGGAAGATCCATAACACCTTCGAATTGAACTGTTTCAAATATGGCTTGGGAAAGCCGCCACGGACGTTACCGTCCAGTCAAGATCGGGTTTCTGACCGCAAACTTGATGAAGGGTTTCGGAAGCGGACTTTCTTTCCCAGACCTTGGTAGTACAGAAGTGAGTAAACTGGTGGAAACGGAGGAAGAGAGGATGTGGTTGGCAGAGGATGCTTGCCCAACTGATCCTGCGGTCTCCTTCAATCTCGGATATAGGGTTTCATAATTAGTTTTTTCTTTGGCTAATATGAGGACAAAGGTGCGTACGTACCAATGCCCGAAGGCGTCTTGTCCGCGAGAGGTTAATCGGGCGGAAGGGTCCATCATGTGGGCATGCCAATGGAGGAGAGTATAGGATATCAATGTCGAGGTAAGACAAAATTCCAGCATTATAAGATTTAACAAACTTTTATATGTTCTGCAAGTCCAACCACGAAAAATACAACTACACAAAACTTGACAAAAATACTTTACACATGAAATATACGTTTAGTTCATTTCTATTTTATAATACAGTATTAACAGTGATGTTATCAAAAAACAAATAGTAAAGAAAGATGATATAAAATGAGAATAACTGCAATAATAAAAAGGTAAAAGTATTGGCACACTATAGTAGTAAAAAAAAAAATAGAATACAATAGAAAGTTTAAGGAATATAGCAAAATATATCAAAAATACTGTTAATTATAAAACTGCTAAGGGGATTAGGAATTATTGATAATGCAACTGAAAAAATAGCGGTGTACAGTATAATTTCACTAAATCAGCACAAAATATTTAATATGGATAAGTAATATGTATACTATTTTTTTAAAATTTAATACCAGATCAGCCTGGTGGGCCGGCTAATGTAAGAGGTACGTTACTATTAAGGTAAAAATTAACACGTAACACTTTGGGTAAAAAACTGACGGTCGAGCGTGGTTCTGACTAAATCACTTCCCTGCACAACCGTTGGTCTACAGTACTTCCTTACAAAGTACTGAACCCCTGACTCTTAATGGGTTGTAGCGGTACAGATTTTAATTTTTAATACGAATATTAAAAATTAAAATTCCCTTTTAATATATAATACAAAAAATAATATAAACAAAAATAAAGCATAATTTCTTTAACACCTGTAAAAAAAAACTGTGTTTCCGATAGCCTGATATTAAGAGTACAATGAATTAATTTTAATCATTTTATTAGATCACTAAACGACAAATAATAAAATATCTCGAGGATTGTATGCATATGAAACGATTGAAACCTCAATCGATTTTAAATCGATCAAATTTAAAAGGGAGTGTCAATTTTTTTGTTCGTAGTCGTTTGTTATTGTTGTTGACTATAATAAACTAAATAAATAACAAACCAGACATAAGACCTAATGAACCAAATAAATATTAAGGAAGAAAAAATTAATTTTATTTTAAGGTGTAGAAAAAGTACCTCTAGAAAGTGTAGCGAGTATCATCATAATTTAGTAAACTTTAAGTATCAAGGTTTAAATATATCAAAGTTAATATACCAAACTTTAAATAAATAATCAAATGCTGATTAGATATACTAGATAAGTCTAGAGAAAAACAGAGCTTTCGGAGTTCAACCCACCCTCTAACTCGAGTGGTACCAAATAAAAGTTGTTCCCAATAAAAAGAACACTAAATGACGCCTTTATTAGGATTAAATAATACGAGAAAAAAATATTTCAGCTTTGTTGACTATAATGTCACGAAAAAAAAAAATACACAGGGAAGGGATGATAATTGAAATAACAGACCTAGCGTACAGGACAGCTGAGATATATGTCTATAAAGCGGATGGAAATGAGGAGCGCTTAGCGGCGACCTCTGCTGACAAAGGGCAAACGCTCTACTCCCGCCGAAAATGGGAAAAAGAGATAAAAAAAAAAAGGAAAAAAAAAGGACGACAATAAAAAACAATTAAAAAAGCCTTTTAAAAACACAACCACACCGATTTACACCCCACAACCGGTACATCCTCTTTCCTCGCTATTGTTTCATATAAACAACATCCGCTTTGTCCTCATTTTTTTTTAATGCTTGGTTTAAAGGAACGCTTTTACTTTATTTATAAATCTTTGGATTACGACTATTGAGACTAAAATAATAAAAAACCAAAATAAAAAGGACACAAAAAATCTGAACCACCAGAGATTTTAAGCGAAATTAATTTATTAAAATATAGGATAAATTTAGGTTGATAATTATAATTAACTTGACATGAATTTTAATAACAAAAGAAATTGGATATTTGATTTAATTTAATAAAAGCTATTTTGCGGTAGATTGTCCTTGAGAATGGTCGAATTGGCCAAAACGTTGGACTTACAGAGAAATATAGACGGTTTTGAAACTTAAATTGGATAATATTTATTTTATTTAAACTAAAATATTTACTCAAATTGGATTTTTGCCACACAAACGACCCCCAATATTTGCCACTAAATCTTAAGTGGCACAAGAGTATTTATGTTCAAATCCAGATTTTTAAGGGTTCGCATTGGGTTAAATTTAAAAATACTCTTATTGCTAAAAAAATATTAGAATAATGTTTTTGGGTTACTAAAGATGTCAAAATTTACATCCCAGTCAGCATAATTAACATTATTTAAGAAATTATATGTGTTTTGATGGCGATAAGTAGACTTATGCCACTTTCAAAATAATATAATAATGTTGTCTATTCTTTTGACAGCAAAATTCCACAAGGAAAGTAAATTTTCCTTGGAATAAAAATAAAATTATACACTTTTAATTTGGAAGAAGATAGTTGACCGTATAAAGTAGATCGTCCGGGTGGTGGTCAATAAAGGTATCAAAATAGTAAAATAAAACTATTTATTGTAAACCAACATTTAGCCCCAATTTGCAGGGGATCACCAAGTCTGTCAGATTGAAACGGAGATGACTTGAAGTCCAGTCAATCTGACTATTTTGATACCTTTATCGCCTGCCACCCGATAGTCCGGCTTCCAAAATTAAAGTGTATAAATTTATTTTTATTCCAAAAAACTATTTATTGTAAACCAACATTTAGCCCCAATTTGCAGCGAATCGTCAAGCCTGTCAGATTGAAACGGAGATGACTTGAAGTCCAGTCAATCTGACGCCCTGACGAAGCCATGCAAAGTGCAAGTTGGTTAACAATAAATAGTGTTATTTTACTATTTTGATACCTTTATTGACTGCCACCCGGACTATCTTCCAACAATATACACTTTTATGTTATAAAATAAAAAAATAAAAAAATTCATATTTTATACTTTGTTGAATAAAAATGAATATTGATTTATTAATTATTATTCAGTCTTTCACGTTTTGTGTAAGTAGGAAGGATTTCAAATAACTATGGTTTTCAGATGGTACAAAATGTAATAAATCCGTTAATTTGGGAGTGGTTTCATTTTTTTTTTTTTTTTATGTGATGCCAACTTGATAATATAAAAGTTTTTCGGTCTCCCCCGTTGCATTTAATCCATAATTTAGAATGGTGCATTCTGGTTCATTGTCGTTTTGTAAAATACATTTTTCACAATTTTTTCATTGTATATTTTATTATATTCATTATTGTCATATAGTTTTTTGCAATTAAATTTGCTATAAACATATTGAAGAAAATGTAATTTTCGGGCATATTTGAAGGCCCGTATGAATCCGCTAACGAATTCAAGTTCAAATTTGAAATGAAATTATTAATAACAGATTCATTGAACATTGATAATTCAACTGCCACTTTGATTATAGTATATAAAATCTCACATACTTTTAAGACATATTTTCGTTATTCACGATTATTATTTCATCACTTCATTGTCCAGTAAATTTGCCTATTACAAAATCTATAATATATATATAAGTAACAATTTTATCGACATTGAAAAAAAAAAACTGTAAATATGTAACCATTAAAGCAGCTAATTCGATTTTTTTAAAATGAATTTACGCCACCTATAAAAAATCGCATACAAATTTCTATTCAAAACACTATTTAATTTTATTGGCGTTTTCATATTATTATTAACTCACTGAACAACCGTTTCGACAAATTATGACTGGAAAATCATGAATGTAAGTATGGAAGATCATTGGTATGCATATATGACTAGAAATTTATTAAATAGGATTAAAAAAAAATACTGAAGGACGAGATAAACTTAGCTCTACCAAGATAAACTTAAACATAAGGGCGCGAGATGAACCAGACCCTAAACCGGAGGACTTTCCTTAAAAGGGCTCCCTTCTTTAAAATGTTTCTCCTGTTATCTCCCCGTCCCGTCTAGAGACTGTGGCTTATGGCCGTCGGGTTTTCTTAAATATCTAAAATATATAAAGTTATCCAACACTGGATATTTTAAACATATCCTTAGACTATTGATTCCCCTAGAGATTCTTTTATTTTTACCATTATTTTATGTTATTTATTTATATTTTAATGCACATAGTTTATGTTCGTTTTCTTTATCCTTCTATGGGTATATATTTTAAGAGAGATTTTAATTATTTTTACGTACTTTTTTTTCATTTATTTATTTATTTTTCATTCTTATTTTATTTTATTTCAGTATGAATGTAATCATTCATCACTATTACCTATTGCCCACAACGGTGTGGCAGATTGTAATATCTATCAATAAATAAATTAAAAAAAAAAAGACTATTGAATCCTACCTTTATCAATTTATTTACATTTGTATGTGGGTTTATATAATGACCATGCTTTTAAAGAAGATATACATTCTATCTGAATAAAATTGAGTGTCTTATGAAAATAAATGTGAAATTTACAGACTTCTTACATTGTTGTTACATAAAACAATCAAACAAGATATCTACCTTAAATATATAATAATTAGAAAGATTAAATCATTGTGTAATAGAATCCCTCTAATGTGAGAATAATCAATTTAATTTAAATCTTTGACTTTAATAAAATATTTTATAAAATTTTCAAATATTGTAAAACGATTTAGGATAAATAGTTCCTCGATAAACTTTTTAAAAAACTATATTTAATAACAGATTAACGAAAATCACTATTTTGTGCATTGGCAAACTGCTTTACGAAGATAAACGTTAAGAAATGCATTACACTACATTCAATTAGCTTAAATTTCGGTTTTGATAGGCATTTGAACGTACAATAGTTTCTGATTTTTTTTTTTTAATTTTGAAAAAAAGTTTTTTCCTAGCGACAAGAAATCAACATTTTGCGAGAAGTATATGATATTGGCTAAAACTAAAAATATTGCTTTTTGTTATTTGGACAAAAAAAAAATTGCATATTGAGAAACTATCTTGGGTACTATTGATTTAAACAGGTCTATTAGGAATCATACTTTAGTATTCTATTAAGTTGTTTAGCTTGGTAGTTTTAAAAAATATAAAGCTCCAAATGAAAAATTAGTTGGCTGAGTCATCATTAGTTTGGCAAGTAACTGTATATAGTTTTCAGAAAAGTAATAACAAATTAAAGTGAAATAACTTTTTTTTTCTCTCGGGTTCCTGAGCTACATAGTTCAGTTGCGTCTGAAAGCAGTCTTTCACAGGCATAGATTTTTTTCTTGGCAAAATTACCAGAATCTGGCAAAGAGATCTTTCCTTCGTGGAAAGGGAAATTGGATACCCATTGTTAGATAAAACTAGCATATGAAGGAGTCCAATGAACAAATCTGAATTATCTAACATTAGTAGCCTTTGATAGAATACCCTTATATTTTATTATCTAAAATATTTATATGTGATAGATAACATAAAAAACCCACCCCCTGTTGTTTTTTATACTGCAGACAGATGTCTTCTTAGCGTCTCTATGTATGCACACACATCGTTTACAGTCTCTCCTCACTACGCACTCCTAGTTGCTAGCGTTCTGGTCATCTCCAACGTCGTAATCGTTTTAACCACGGCGGGCGGACAACGTCGGCTAATATTCCAAGGGGACAAGATGTACTGGGAGATGTACTCCTTTTCTGAACCTACCTTCACGAGGACATAACCTACTCACAGCAGAGACCCCATCAATCACCCACGGTGATATTAAGACTTTTTTTTCTTTTGTTCAACTTAATTTAATTTTTGTAACAGTTTTAAGTTGGGTTAAGTTCTTTTTTTTATTTTTAAACTTGTGTATTACAGTTTATTATGTTCAATAATTTAAAATACAACAATAACAAAATTCAGTTATTCATTTATTTTATTTTCACTACTCTTCACGGTTGGGTTAGTGAAGGTTCCTTTTGAACCTCTACCCGCCGTAACATGTAAAGAAGGTTTTCTTGGGTTTCTGGCTTTTCAATCCTTCTGAAGGAGAATATTCATAACCAATCTCAAATACAGTACGGTCCCGAGAAATAAATCTTGAATCTTAAATAGCAGCCAATGGTTGGTATAAGAGATATCTAGGCCCACCAAAATATTCCCCCCACCAGTAACAATCCATGTATAATAATAATAAACTTGTAAATAATAGTACAAAAAATTAAATTATAATCTAATAAGAACGATTAAAACAAATTTCCTTAAAACACTTCTATTACAGATAAAAACACATATTTTTAGAATGAAAAAGTAATATGGAGGTAAAGTAATATCGTAATTACGATGTAATCAGAACTATATTGAGCGCCTTCCCCCAAAAAAGGATATCACTTATGGATTTTATAATAAATTGGACGAATGTTCCTTGATGTCAGCAAATGAAGTCATGATAGCTTTCAGACCAAAAATATGGAAAACTAAACAAATTACACTGGAAACGATTGTGAACTTTTAGATTCTCCTTCCCAATTTTTCGAATTTTTAATTACGGATGTTTAAAAATACGTATAGTGATCTTTATAATGGGATGAAAATAATGAATCATTTCTTGTAAACAATAAAATAATTCTATATATGTATGTATAGTTGACCGTAAAAATTGATATATAGGGAGATGGTCAGGGTTGCGGTCAAAAGAGAAATAAAAATAGTTTACAACTATTTATTTTCCAACATAAAATAAATAGTTGTAAACTATTTTTATTTCTCTTTTGACCGCAACCCTGACCATCTCCCTATATATAATAAAATAATTCATAATACCAATAAATCATTTTTATTTAATGTCCCGCGTTACTTAGGAGAGCATAACACAGCAAGAGCATATACACAGAGCCTAACGAAGCCACTGAGAGCGGAAAATTAATTGTAGTCCAAATCAAAATTTATTCCTGCATTTTTCGTTTTTACGTTACACTGAAAAACTTTGTATCCATTTCTTTCGGCTTTTAGAACATTGTTTTTTACTTCAATCTATTGGGCCTTGAAGCCTATTTAGAAGGCAGACTTGCACACTCAACTAAAACCAACCAATCCCTTTTGCATTGAATCTTTATAATCCAAAATTCTTAATACTCCATACTTTTCCACAAATAAAAATCCATAAGAACCTTTACGTTCCATATATTGCTGTTTGACCCGAACCAGATATCAATCCTTCCTTAGTAAATTCCCTAACCACCCAAACCCACTGGTTTCTAACCTAGCTTCCTCTTCCATTCCTAATCCGAAGCGACTGAAAAGAAGACGGCCTCGAAACCTTCTAATGTAGAAACATCATAAAAGTGCGGGTAGTTTCTCTACATGCTTGTATCATATCATTATGATCTTCTATCAAATTTACTTGATGTATTTTTATGTAAATACAGTTAATATCAATAAATAAATAATAATGAAGATGTTAACAGTTAAGATTTATGATAGAAGATTATTGTTGATTAATGAATGTTTCTAATTTAGCTTCCTCTTAAATACCTGATAATTCTTCTAAACTTCTGACCTGCTCTAGAAATGTTATTGTAGTTCTATCAATAGGCAGATTCTCCATCAGTCTGTAACACGCCATTGTAATATAACTCACATCGCATTTATCTGTTACTTATTCGTTTAAAAGAGTTGTAAATTCCTATGAATAAATAAATAAAATAAAAGAATACAACCTAGAATTAAATTTAATAAACATTACAAGTTGGTTTGGAATTCGACATTCTCCAGTCACTTAGAAAATCATGTCTGTATCTGTGTCAAACGTGTTTGATCAATCGAGTTGCTATTTGACGCCAAATCTAATTTTTCATGAAGCTAATTTCGTTTCTTTTATTTTCTATACACTGCATAGCTTCTTCATCAACTGCCCACAAGTGTCGGGAACGTATTCCTTATCAGGTTTTTTGCTTGAGAACTGCTCAAACGTTCTCATGGAACTTTTTTGTTCAGCATAAAATTTCATACGAAATTCTCATTTCTTTTGGGATATCCTGCATAAATTCATGTATGAGGAGAGGAAAAAGGGCCCACGGTGTAGACACTTTTTCGGGAAAATAGCTTAATCACTTCCATATGACCTACAAAATAATCACCTAAAATTTCATTTATATATATCTTGCCTTTCATATGTTAGATGTGTTTTCATAAACTACCGTTATGGGTCAGTTTACAAGAAGATATATTTCTTCTGAAATTCTCTTTTAATACTTTTAATGTTAATTATTTGATAATGGTGATAAGTACCTTAGGAGTGCTGTCTGTGTCTGTGAAGACTGGAAAGATAATGTTTACTAAGAAGAGGAAATACACCGTATAAAGGAAATACGGGTAAAGCCTCAAAGGAAGTTCCTCAGAAGATTTTCATCATTTTCCAGGAATGTTGCATGAAAAGGTAAGTCATGAATGCCATTATTAATAATTGTCTGATTTGTGAGGTCCAGAAATAAACACGCTCAAAATATCAGTATCGTCAATTTCACTGAAGATAGTGACTATCTTGTTTGCCTCAAAATGAGTTTTGAATTGCACAGATAAGATTTTAAAGGTTTTTTTCTGATCTAAAAATATTTAAGGCAACAATATACACATATTGATATTGATATTTTTTTTTTTTTTGCTTTTTTATTTTAATGAAATCCAGAAGTTTATATGCTATAGTTTGAGTCTATTTTTCTTTAGAAATAAATTAAAAGATAATTTTATAGGAAGAAAGCCACATTAGGTAATTTTTTGAATTTTCAAGCCCACGCCTGGATTATTGAACTTATATAATTTGCATATTCATTTAATAAATGTATCTACCTATAGAGGACCATTAGCATGCTATATAGATTTTTGTTTCACAATTTGAGTACTATTAAAAACAAAAAATGTATAGCGAATTAAATTACAATAATTGGGTTCTCGACTTAACATCACAACTTGGTATCATTTTTTGTAAATAAATTTCCTACTGCAGTTTCAGTGTTTTCTAGAATGATATTCAAACGGTTTTTAATGTTGCAGTATCCTCTCGAATCCATAAAAGTTTCACTGTTCAGCAGAATGTGCTCCACTGTCAGAGGTTCCTTGCAGGTTCTGCAGGTCGGTGGGTACAGTCGTTTTATATATGTATGGCTATATATCCGATGAACATTGTGTCTTTAATTTTTTTCTGTTTCACTCCACTTATTCATTGGCACAGGAAGTCCATACGTTTTCCCATATTTATTTCTGTTACATGAGTAATAGCGTCGGTTCTTATTTTTGCTGCTTGGTAAGCTTCCTCTTTTTTTTCCGACACTCAAGTGAGGTGGAACCCAAAAAGAATTTTCCTGAAATTCTCTCTCAAAATGGTAGAATTTTTATTGCTAAATTGTTTTCAGAGTTCCTATCGTTTAACGATTTGTTTGAACTTAGGAAATCAGAAACTATTAAGTGATATACATGCTTAAGTTATGTTAAGAGAGTTAGTTAGGTCTTTCCAGATGGAATAAAATTTTCCAATGGATGTACTATTTGAGTCTGGGATAATATATTTTTAACATTGCACATCCACCATCCGAATTAGGTTTGGAAACAATCTTAAACCAAAAACAGTAATTGGAGTACAGCTCTACTGCACAAAAACAAATAATAATAATATTGAGCTTAAGAAAGTCTGTACAATAATTTGCTTAAAACAAAATTCCGTTTTAATTATAATAAATGTGGAATCGTTCACAAGAGAGCTCCTGGGAAGTTGCTTGTAATCGTGAAACAGGTCAATGCATAATGTAATGCTTATATTTTCTAAGAGCTCTTAAGCTCAGAAATAGTTTGTTGAGCGACAGACCTAGATTTCCCCTGAGGCTAACGAGCAAATGATACAGTTAGGGTCACCCAGCGGTTATGCAGATGGTCAGGGCAATGTGGTCGTTAAATTGTAGTGTTCGCTTCATTACAGCTCAAGACGGATCATGAAGGATGCAAGAACCCCTCATTATTTCCAGTTCTTTCAATGGCAATTTGCCAAGCGGCTTCGTGAGATCCCTAAGTTGCATATTATTCCTTATTCATTGACAATTGGTATCACTAGCAGCTGAAGGAATTGATACAAAAAATTGAAGAAATTCAAGTCTCTTATCTGTTTTGCCGATATTTAAAAATGATAATGAAGTGTTTGTATTTCGGGCCTAGGACAATATTTTATTTGGGCGTATGTAATATGAACTGCACTAGTTCTTGCAGTCTGTTCTATGTAACCTGAATCTCCCTCAATCACTTTATAGCTGTCTTGGCAATAATAGCTTGAGTCCATTACTGACTCTAGGATTAGATGTATCTTCATTTCTACTATTTTGAACTCTCCGATACAGGAAGGTATTTTGGTTTCTCAACCATGGCAGTGTAATAGAAAATGTAAAGACGACGGTTTAGCGGTAAAGTCTTAAATAAAGAAAAAAACTGACATACCGACATGTTTAAGGAGATATTCAGCAGCATTCCGTCCGTTATAAGGGATGGGATTATTTCTCAGTCAGTTTATTATTTTTTTTTTTTTATTTCAAGGTTTTTAATTTTTCAGGTATTGGCAATATATATCAAAATCGATTGAAACTCGAATGTAGCTTGTAGTGTTGGAATGTTATCTGGTAATACTAATTGAACTGAAATGTTTTGATCAGAAGTAATGATCATATGTTAAGTAAGCTCAAAAAATCGTTACATGGCTGCAAATGAGCAGGTACATGCCTGAACCTCCATTTGGCTACATCGTTGTCAGATAACAACGGCCGAAGTGGTTCGGAGTGATTTGAAACAGTTAAGTTAGAGACATAACCCATTAATTCTTAATCTTTCATCCTTAACAATCCCTGATAATCCTCCGAGGCGTCTGAAAAGAAGATGGCCACGAGACCTTCTAGTTTAAATGAATGTTTGAAGTACCACCAATGGATGGTTCCTTCCCAAGATTTTCTAGTGTATATGAAACATACTACATATTTACTTATTGTATTATTTTGTACAGTTGTAAATTACAATAAATAAATAATAATAAAAAAAAAAAAAAAGTTAGAGACATACTTAGAACAGTTAAAAATAAGATTTGTTTGAAATCGAAATTGAAGTAGAAGCCTCAAAAATATAAAAACATTTAAGACGGTTTCTGTGACAAATCCTACTTAGAAACTTGTTGCAATCAATAATCTCTCCGATTTAATTAATGTTTAAAAACAAAAAAAAAACTCTGATTAATCTTTTATACAACTCGGAAAATATTTCAAAAATGTCCAAAAAACAAATCATTGTCCTGGACAAAACATTTGATGACTTCAGGGATTCTGAAATGCGACAGCACAAAAAACTTGACCTCCGTCATCACTTTCTCTCTTCATCTTTTCATACGATCCTTCTGGAAAGGGAAAATAACAGGTTAGTGAGTTTTGAATCACCGTTGTCTTGGATTGACATCGTTAATGTTCTTTTGTTTAAAAAAAAAAATAACATTATCGTGTTTGCTAATGGTTTTATTGTCGCCTCTTTTTTTGGCCACGATAGTGTATGCAAACATTTTCAATTAAAATTTTATTAAGTTCAAGTTATTCTTGACAGTTATTTAAATTATAATCTAACCAAAGAACGTTTAGATTTTTTTTTTATTTTGATTCAAAGATTAAAGTTTTCCAGTTATTTGAGAATCAACCACTTACGAAAATATTTCTTAAGAGTCGATCAATAGTTTTCTACTTATCCAAGTTCCTCCACATTCCTATGTGACAACCTCATCCCATTCTCCGCATTCCGGTCCCGCCCTCATATTAACATGAGAAGACACTAAGCGTTCCTCCAGAGCTGCTGACTCCACCAACCGCTAAACCAAACAAGTCATCCTCCCTCCCCAGTACACGCATATAAACTGGCGATGGTAGAAGCTATTACAGTCCGTTAGCCGGAGAGACGCTCGATTATCGGACGCGTATTATCGGACGTGTATTACCGGATTGATGATCCGGAAGGCAGTGGGACGGATGTAGGGGAGCCGTTTCCCCAAGTAGTAAAATTAGTCAGGGTTTGGGGAAGGCGGAAGTCCGGAGTGTGGTCCCCTCCGAGTCTTATATCAACTGGTAGGGCTTGGTTCAACAATAGTGTATGTTCTCCTCTGCCTACTTCATCCTTCTTATCTTCCATGAGAGGGGTATTAATTGAATTAATTCACTAATTATAAGCGGGATAAGAATAAGCTATAGCAGAATTTTTATCTCAGGAAATTATTGATCATGCTGTATAGTGAATATAACAAAGACCCTCAAAGGAAGATCAGACCAATAATAATTTAGTTATGAACAACCAGATTAGATTTCAATAACGTTTACTGGGATTTGGTCAGGCCTGTAATACAAGGATATAGAATTTATGAAGACAGAGATTATTTCATCTAAGAAAAATTTCGAAAATAAGAATTGTCAGGATCAGGAAATAGGAGTGGGTACCGTGATGAGGGACAAATTCATCAATTCACCTAAATTTAAATATGAATAAAATTTTAGTTCCAGTCAAACTTTTCTGAACGAAGAACCTAGGAAATTGATGAAGAATTAAAGGAAATTTAACGAGGGTTCAACAGTGTTCAAATTTAATGCATTGGAACTCCACTGAGACGGAACTCCTCCACTCTGGATGCGGATACAAATTTTGTTTCCCCATCGGGACTTTTCATTCCTCTTTAACGGACAAAAGTCGTCAAATTTGGATCCAAAAACTAAAATTCATAGGTCTTACTGTTAGTAAAGGCATTTTTCAAAAATATGTTTAATCGTGAGAGTGGACTGGCAAGTTGGAGGTAGCATTTTTCTGATCAGGTGAGAATGCGTGAGGACAGTATGGCATATTCTTAAACCGGTTAGAGCATTAAACTTTTTTTTTTTTTTTATCGGATCTATCAAACGAAATGCAAATTTACTGCAAAAATGTACGTTACTAAAAGATTATATTTCTTATTAAATAAAATGGAAAAAGCAACATTTTCTTTTTTAATGCGCATACATAATTAGTTAACATGTACATTCTAGGAATGTTGTTATGTTGCTAAAAATTAGTAAGAGCCACATTAAAAAATCTTTACACTATTATCATTATCATTTACATTTACAATTATCAACATCACATAGATTTACAAAAACTCAACTAATCTTATCCGAGACAATTCTAGAGGGTTTTCAAAGTAAAAAGAAATGATATAATTTTCAAAATTTAACCTGGCGCTTCTCTCTTAACCATGTCACTGGTATTAAAAGGCAGTGGAAGATAAGTGAGGGTGCTAGCCGCAGAAGCTCAGGACTTGAGTGAAGAGTCTGGTCATTGCCAGAATTTTCTTGTGTCAAAGATTTTTTTTCCCAACGAATACTCTCTCACTTTCCTAGATCTTTATTTGCTCAATGGAGACGTTTCGGACAGTTTCCGATATTGACATTATTATAGTATCAAGACAAATCTGTTAAGGGCTGAGAATATATAAAGAATTAAGATAATTAAAGAAAAATATATTCATATTTGGCTTATTTTTTTTTTAAATTTCTTTAAACGATTGTTATACAGTGTGTGTATGGTCATGATTTATAAAAAAGTAGAAATGAATGTAAAGAGCAGATAATATTTAATTTGATCTAAAATAATCATAGAGTGGACAAGATGATAGACAGGTGTCCGAAACGTCTGCAATGAGTAAATAAAAAAATGAAAATTAATACATTGAAAAAGAAAAAAATATATATAAACTAGGGGGTACCCAACAGGTACAAATTGTACAACTGTAATTTAATTGTACTACAGGTTTCTCAAATTGAATGACTATAATTTAAATGTATTCTGTAATTCAAATTGTAATATTTTTTACAAAATAAAAAATCCAGTCTCCATAGGCTAAACTCAATTTTTTTACCACCAATTTTTATTATTCCATCTTATATGTATAGTAAAATATTACACGGTGACCATATGTAAAATAAAATATTACACAGTGAATACTTCTTGATTATTCTGTATTTTTATTCTTCAATACGCTGTTTAAGATTAAATATCTCTAGAATAATGCATTGTTTACTTTTCGTATTGTTGATTTTTTTTTTCTTTTGGGGGGGGCCTTACGAGATATTACAGCTAAAGCAATACGTACATGATTCTATTATTTTATTTTTGTGTTTATTTTATATTTAATCCTTCTTAACGGACACCTCCGAATAACGGATCAAATTATTTACTTCACAAGTGTCTGCTATATAGAAGTTTCACTCTCTTAAAATGCAAAATTTTTGAAAATGAGTTTTGGTAACTGGATTGAAAAATATTTTTGGATAACCGAACTCTTGTCCTGAAACTTTGGTTGTCGCTTTAAGAACAGGGAGAAACGAAACCACAAATAAAAATAATGTAGTCAGTTTCACATAGCATTTATCCTTTTTTTCCAGACTAATGGGTCCAGAAACAAGAAAGGGACAGGAGAACTTAAACACAGGTTGGCCCAAGGAAATAAAAGGACTAACTACAGAGCAAGATAATTACTTAAGCATACAACTGTCACAACAGTTGTCACAGCACCTGTCTCCCAATTCTTGGTCTCGGCAGATCTTGTGTCTTCCTCTGCAATTAAGGTGTTGACTTTGACTATTAGGTCTCTTAGTTACTACGTCGTACGTACATACTTAACCCACAGACCCACAGATCTACCTTCATACTTTTAACCTACATTTTTTTCCCAATGTTTAAATATAATATTAATACAACGTTTTGAGTTACAGAGTACCATTTCGTCCAAATGAGTTTATCGTGACAAAAACAAGTGAGTAGATATTCAAATTTTTCCCTTCAGACCCCATATTAAAAAAAAAAAATTCGATATTCAATGCATGAGCAATAGTAACTTTTAGAGAAAAATATACGCTTAAAAATTGGACATAAATTATATTAAAATTAAAAAAACAACATAGAAATCTTTTAAGTAAATGGACCAGTAAGTTATAGTTTCTTCATTATTTGAAGCCTATTATATTACGTTATATATTGTCTACATTTTAAGATTATTTGTTGTCTGAGATTAAAAGAAACGGGCAAGTAGTTTTTGAAATACATGCATATCGAGGGAAATATTTTTCACAATAGTAAGTGTACGAAAAATGTACTGATGTTTACACTTAAATCGAATAGACAGTTATATATACCCGCAAAACAATTTGACTACGGACAGTCAGAAATACAAGGATCCAAAGTTATTTTTTAATGTTTAAAATGAAAATTTTTAATAAGTTTAACTTCGGAAATAATATTAACAATAACAAAAATTTGTCATGTAACATATTTGTCTCAATCTTCATTATTAATATCAATAACATGTTCATCGTTTCGGCCAATCCACCATCAAGGAAAATATTAATTTTAAGTAGCATAGCCTACATTGATTATTAAAATAAACAGGCTGTTTGTCATTATACCATTTACTAATAATTTCTATCCTTCACAATTTTTGTATTTTACAATCATTAACTTATGATTATTGATGATGTAACAGTGCATCTAACATTCTACGAATATCATATGTATCAATTTTTTATCTATGAGTGTTTCATTTACTAGTGAATTAGAATTCACTCAAATTCGTTACAATTCAACCTCGGACTTAGGTAAAAACAAATTAGGATGGGGTAAAGAAAAATAGCAGGCGGACATTACAACAATGTAATGTAATCAACCACAATAGGCTACAGAAAACTTTTTCAATGGTTTAAAACTTTTTTGTTTTTATCTTCTTTGAAAGTTCTACAATTGTCTAGCCAGTTTATTATTATTTCCGAATATATATTATAATAATTTTGCTCGAGACTAGTAGTTTTATTAATAATAACCAAAACTTATCAAATTTGTCACAACCTTCATTATTAGTACATAAAACTTGTTCATCGTTTTGGCTAATCCGGCCATCATCAAAGAAAATATTAATTTCAGTATCAAAGCCTACATTGATTTATTAAAATTCTCATGCTATTATGCCCAAGTTTAAAACAGTTAAAATAAACAGGCTGTTTATTATACCATTTACTAATAATTTTATCCTTCACAATTTTTGAATTATATAATCATTAACTCATGATAACAGGTTATGTAACAGTGTTGTGATTATTATTTACTGTAAAATACAAAAATAGTGAAGGATAGAAATTATTAGTAAATGGTATAATGACAAAAAGCCTGCTTATCTTTACTGTTTTAAACTGACTTGGGCACAATAGCCTGAAAATTTTAATAAATTAACGTGAGGCTAAAACTAAGATTGTCTTTCATGGTGGCCGGATCAACCGAAAAGTTGGGCATGTAATATGTTTTAATAAAGAAAGTTGAGACTATTTGGATAATATTTTTTATTATTAATAAAGAACAATATAATAATAATATATATTCGGAAATAATAATAAACTAGCCAGAAAATTGTAGAATTTTCAGAGACAGGTAAAAAAAAAAAAATGTTTAAAACCACTGAAAACGTTTTTTGTAGCATATTATGGTAGATTACATTTTTGTAATGTCCTTCTGCTATTTTTCTTTACCTCATCCCAATTTTTTTTTTACCCGAGTCCGAGGTTGAGTGAACTCTACTTCAATAGACAAGAAAATGATACACATGAAATTCGTGGAATGTTAGAGATCGTGGAACATGCAAGAAAAAAATACACTATGAGTACTTGTCAATATGTCGATATGTTAGCAATATATGATGAACACGATAATAGTTGCCAATAAAAATAATGAATCATAACTCTCAAGTCTTAATATTAAATTATCCTTTGATAAACTAAAAAAAAAAAAATAATTTGTAAGAAACACATATTTTATCTATACCCAAGAATCGAGAGCAATTTATTGAAATGTGGTTAAGGAAAACAGTAAATTATATATTTTATTAGTTTAGCTCACTTCAACTATAGGAGTTATTAAAATTTCTCTATTATACATTTAAATGTACCACCATAAACGAATCATATATAGAATTTATAACAAACTTTATAAATTAAATAGAGGTCCGGATGAGGTCAAAGGAATTCAAATACTAATAA
>NW_027115444.1:3476-4261 GCF_000696795.3 Halyomorpha halys | reverse complement strand
TTACAGTTTTTTCTTATATTTAATCGGAATTCAAAATTGATCCTGTAAATATTTAAAAACAAATAACAGGTAAGAATAAAATTATAAATATGATTAGAAATAAGCAATACAATATGGAATAATTACAGCAATAATGATTGTTTTTAAAGCATGGTTGCTAAGTGAATGTGATAACTAAAACACAATTCTAAAAATGCCAATAAATGCATATCTGCATAAGTGAAATTACAATATTTAAATGTGTAAAATCTTTTTAAGGACTTCTAAATTCTGAAATTCTTTTTAAGAATGCTAAATAAATAAATATATATGATTAGGAAATAATCAAAACATATTGTAAAGACCAAAATCAAATAATAATATTCCTATCAAAGAGTTTTAGTGTAAACTTCAATGAGAGCAGGGAGAACTTTCCTCAAACAGTGAAAATTGTGATAAAAACACTTTACTTAAAGTGTTACTCAAATTTAAAACCGACAACTCTTAAGTTAAGGAATTGGAATGTTGGAAATCCCAATTTTTTTTTCTATAAGAGAAAATGATAGTAAAAATAAAAGTAAGTGCAAATTTAAAATCCAATTGAGTTTTCAACTAAATGAATAGATCTTAACCAGTTGTTCCAAGGAATTTTATATCAATTATTGAAACTCTTGGAAAATTTTGTTCTGTATATTGGAATAGTAGGGAAATTTTAATTTAGCCTATTTATTTCCATCTTCCCTCCCTCACCAAAATAAAAAAAAATATAAAATTTTAGCAACATCAACTGAATCAGGAGTAGTCCA
>NW_027115444.1:2373-2861 GCF_000696795.3 Halyomorpha halys | reverse complement strand
GAAGTCAAAGAGTTCAAAGATCTCCTTATTATGCTTTGAATTAATATTTAACCGTTAGTTTTAGGAAAAATGAGTAAAAAACAACTACATCAGTTTTGCTCTATCTCAATTTTTATCAAAATTATCATTTTTAAATTTAAATAGGTAAATATTTTATGTTTTTAAACATTGTTTTTTCATTTTTATAGCTCTATTTGGACATTCGACATTGAACCGAAAAACGTTCAATTTAGAATAAAAATTTTCATTTTTTTTTTTAATCAAAATAAAATTTTAAACCTTCAACAATGGGTAAATTCACTCGTCCAAAATGCCTGTCAAAACTTTATTTCAATTTTAAGAAACTAAAGACATATATTGGTGTTAATGATACCTATTTAAGTTAAGGCAAGATATTAGAAGGATCAGGGGAAAAAAATATATTCTGTTTAATACTGCTCACAATTTAGTTAGATTCCAAAATATTGTTTCATTAATAAATAAATATT
>NW_027115444.1:0-352 GCF_000696795.3 Halyomorpha halys | reverse complement strand
TTAAATATTAACAATGTGTAATGTTTATTATTATAATTGTTATTTATATAATAAAATGATGTGAAAAAAGAGTCAGTCTGAGCAAGATTGAATAAATTTATCTACTTTTATTATGATGAAACAGAAGCTCGAAGATTTTCTTTTGTTCTTTAGCCTATATATGAAACATTCTAATATTTTTCCACCATTTGATACACTAACTCTTATATTGGTTTTTGCAAGAATAAAAAAAAAATCGTGTTAATTTGCAGATATTATATATCTATATACAAAGAATACCAAAGTAGCATACAAATGAACCTACCACATCATCCAAAAATATCTAAATGTAAAGTTAGAAAATTTCCCAAAA
>NW_027115443.1:936-1525 GCF_000696795.3 Halyomorpha halys | reverse complement strand
AATAAAATAAAATACTGACTATAATAATTAAAAATGATTATACAGTTATTTTAATAATATAATCGAATTAAACAATATTTTTTATTAAATATAAATGTGACTAACATAAAGTAACAGTATTCTTAACATTACATAAGCATGCTTATATGATGGGAAGGAAAAACAAAATACAGCTTATATTTTAATATATTTATTTCCTCGTATGCATGCAATATTTATTACTATTACCGATTTTTTTTCCTCCATCAGTCATCTAGATACCAATTTAATAGATCATAAATTATACGACTAGCCTAAATTATACTCGAACAAACAAACTAATCACGTAACCTGAGATGAAAATAATGTTCTTAGTGTAAAATAAAAAAAGAATAAGTTATTAGCATTTTTTTTCAATTTTCAAATGAAGATTTAATCACTTTTGTTTAAAAAAGAAGAAGAATATAATAGAGAAAGAAGTTCAATTTTTTTTGTTTTTTCTTATTTCAAGAGGTAAACAAACTAACTAATCACGTAACCAGAGATGAAAATAATGTTCTTAGTGTAAAATAAAAAAAGAATAAGTTATTAGCATTTTTTTTTCAATTTT
>NW_027115443.1:0-356 GCF_000696795.3 Halyomorpha halys | reverse complement strand
TTATTTCAAGAGGTAAACAAACAAACAAACTAACTAATCACGTAACCAGAGATGAAAATAATGTTCTTAGTGTAAAATAAAAAAAAAATAAGTTATTAGCATTTTTTTTTTCAATTTTCAAATGAAGATTTAATCACTTTTGTTTAAAAAAGAAGAAGAATATAATAGAGAAAGGAGTTCAAGTTTTTTTTGTTTTTTTTTATTTCAAGAGGTAAACAAACTAACTAATCACGTAACCAGAGATGAAAATAATGTTCTTAGGGTAAAATAAAAAAAAAAGAAGTTATTAGCATTTTTTTTTTCAATTTTCAAATGAAGACTTAATCACTTTTGTTAAAAAAAGAAGAAGAATATAA
>NW_027115442.1:10244-69191 GCF_000696795.3 Halyomorpha halys | reverse complement strand
TGAAGGAACCATCTCCCTTAGTAGAAGAGGAGAAGACACTTTCACCAGTAACTGAAAAGGCTGAGAAACCATCTCCCTCGCCACCGAAATCACCTCTAGTTTCTGCGAAGGATGAAATAACAACGATCATCAGCAAAGAAGTTACCACTAAAGTACTGGAAGAACTAGTTCCTTCGAAACTCAAGGAATCACCAGCTGATGTTCCTGTGGTTTCAGAAGAGTTTAGTTCCTATCTTGAAGACAGCTTTGTGTCAGATTCTAGTAAGAAATCATCTAATTTAATTTCATTCAAATACAAAAATGATCTGACATTTGATTATAGTAAGAGAGACACATTTGAATATTCCTGTAAAGATCAAGTTATTGATAGTTCTTGTGAGAGTTCTGAAACTGAAGCTGTTCTCTGTGATAGATGTGAGTGTAAAGTTTCTAATTGCTATTGCTACCGTAATGTTGAGTTGGAAGGAACTAGCGAAAGTTTGAGTCTTCCTTCTTATGAGGAGTATCAGGTTAAGGGTGAATTAGCTGTTCCTAAAGTAGATCCTGAAACAGATAAAGGTTTGATTGAAGAATCCCTGAAAGTTTTATTGGTTGAAGGTTCAGTTATTGAGATTGTTGATATTCCTTTGCAGTCTTCTTCTCAGAATTTAAAATTACAACAAGCAGAAATTATAGAAAGCGCTGTTTCTTCTACTTCTTTTTCAGCTTGTTCTAGCCAAATGTATTTAGATCAGCCAAGTAGTGAAATAACTGAATTCCATGCTCTTGATGCTGTTTACAAGGATCCATCTTTGGTTGTTGATGATATTTTCATGACTGATGACTTATTAGAAGTAACTGTTTCTAGATGTGAGAAAGTTTCTACTGTTTCTGATGATTCATTTCAAGATAGAAAAGATAGTAAACTCTTGCTAAGTGGCCAAGATGGGAAGAAAGTTTTAGGAAGAAGTAGAATTCCAAAAGTAACTTCTGATATTCATAAAAAGAAACCTATGCCTATCCAGGTTAGTAAAGAAGAAACAAAACTCAAGAGAGAAGATCTGTCCAAGAAAGATAGAAAGATAAAAACCTTACTCAAGGACACTAAAAAGAAGTTTGAAACACATTTTGAACCACATTTCCAATCAACTTCCCATGGGAAAAAATCGTTTGAAGTATTACCTGTACAAGCCTCCTCCGTTTATGCATTTGGAAGCCATGATATCAGGACATCAAAGAAACTTAAGGACAAAACAGATAAAGACTTGTCTCAACAGAAAAAGGAGCTAAAAACTTCTAAAGAAATAGGACAATTGGAAAGACCTAGTCTAAGATCAAATTTAATTCCAAAAAGGATTCAGTCAAGACCTAAAATAGAACCAGTGGAAAGTGATAAGTTAATTATAAGGAAAACAAAAAAAGTGGAATCCCTGGATAAAGAAAGACAGAAAAAACCTTTGAAAAAAGAAGATTTGTTGGAAAAAGAAAAACAAAAGAGTAGAGTACATAATAAAGAACCAGACAGTAGTGATAATCAAATGACCAGATTACCAAGAACAAAAGGGTACATGGCATCAACTCTTTCTCGTGATATAAAAGTCGAAACTACATTGAGAGAAAGGAAAAAAGGTGACATGACATTATCTAGACGCACAATGTCTTCATCTTCAGCAGCATCACCTAAGACAGGCACACCTGAGAAGAAACCTACACTATCTAAAACAAGTACACCAGAAAAAAAACAAAAATCATCTTCATCTAAAGTTTCTACTCCAGAAAGAAAATCTAAACATCTAAGTCAGTCCTCTCCTATAAAGCAGATACCAGAACCTGCAAAAACTGTTGATAAATCTTCTAAAAAAGTTTCAGAGAAACTTATTAGTCCTAAATTCCAGACAAAAAAAGAATCTCCCTTATCATCTCCAAAAAGATTGTATAAAAAGATTGATACTGTTAAAAAAGATTCAATGGTAGAGATTACTTCAGATAAAGGAAAAAGTTCAGCAAAACCATTTTATGAATCAAATCTAAAAAGTGCCAACATGGAAAAAATGGTGACCAGTGTTTCAAAAACTAGCTCTCTTGTTGACTATAAATCTGTAAAATCCAGCAAAATCATGAAACAATTCACTAAAACTGAGAGCACAGAACTTGACAAAGAAAAGAAATCTTTAGAAGCAAGAGTAGGAGAAACAGAATTCAAGTCAGATGTACGTCAGCAACATACTGAGGAGTCAGAGGCACTTAGTGTCAAATCTCATTCCTCATTGCAAAGCACTTCACTAGAAATAAGTACTGAGGCTCATATACCAGATGATACAACTGAGAATGTTAAAAGAGCTTCTTCGGCACCATCAGCTGTAAGTTATGAAAGATCATCAAGTGCCCAAGGAAGAAGAAAAAGTGGAGCAGACCTTGGATCGAAATCGAAAAAAAGAGGTTCTAGTATAGATCGTAAAAAGGTACCTACATCATTACCATCAAGTCCAAGTAAAATGAGAACAAAAGATAATGGGAACAGTGTTCAGTTACTCACATCAGAAGTATTCACAAGGACAATTGACTCCTCAGGAATAGAAATAGTTTTCAAACAGCCAGAGTCATTAAGAAAAATAATCAAATATGAAAATGAATTTTCTCTCATTGACACTACAGATTCTTCCCTTTCTGATTCTATTGCATTACCACTTTCCTGCTCAGAACTGGATATTAGTTTGGAAACGAGACATCGGTTAACTGGTTCACCAGTTTCCCCTAAAATGCTAAGGCGTTATGAGGTAGTTAGTCCCCGTCTGAAATCAGGAGATGAAAGTTCAAGTAGTGATGCAGAATATTCTCTCATGAAGCAGAAGGCAAGCCCAACAATGGTGGATCGGAGTGGAAAAGCTCCCAGGAGAGTTTCGGAAGAAAGGCTATCACCCATTCTAGATGTTAGATCAGTGACTCCTCCCAGAAGAAGATATGAGGACCTTGATCACGAGGAGAGAGCAGGTAACACTACCTCTTTGGACCAGTGATCCCAAGATGCCAGCATGCCGCTTCACTCCCAGGTACATCCCCCTACTGTCTTCTCATAGATTAGGCTGTACTTCCATTATATGTTTGAGATAGCACTTTATGTTCAGAGAATAAATAAAATGTTTTTGATGGCTAGTAAGATATTTCAAATAAAATGATATATATTGAACTGATATCGGTAATAAATCTATGTTTACAATTTTCAAACAAATAACAAAATATCTAGTTTATACATATTGTAACTCCATGGAAGGTCTTATTGTTTCTTCGATAATACAATACAATATGTTTATTTTTTACTCCCTTAATAAGTAATATTAAAAACTAAAATATAGAAGTCATTATCTACAATATGTGATGATTAGAACTAAAGAAAAAAATTTGGGAGAGATCTTTATGTTTCGAACATACTAATGTAAATGAAATTATTAACTTTAACTACTTAATTTAAAACAACTAATTTTTTAAACATAAATTTTTATTAATGAATAATTTTTCATAAAATTAAGAAAATACAACCAATCAACGGTTTCAAATCTTAAAACATTATTTGGCAATTTGCACCAGCAAAGGGCTGTCAGGACAAGGAAACTGTAAAAAATAATTAAATTATAGTAATAAACTTTTTTTAAACTAACTGTAAAAGTAAGAGTTAGTGTAATACAACCATTCAGTTTTTACTGACTATATTATCCTCTCTTTCAAGTATGATTAATTTATATTAATAATTTTTTTCTACTGAAAATGTATTATGGCCTATAGAAGCATATTTTGCACCCCACAGAATTTTGTTCTATAACAGCCCGATATAAACTGTGAACATTATATCACTCATTAGATTTAATTAGTTAAACGAGTCTACAGTCCACAATATAGTCATTACCAAGCTTGTTAATCTTCCTCAAATCGTAAGCAGCACTGATTCGAATCCAGCCTGGAAGGGTTGCCTTTTATTTTTAGAGAACCTATGGATTAAATTACTCTGGTTGAAATAGTTTAAAACCTGTGGGGTGACCCATCTTTCCTTTCCAACTTGGAGTACATATTAGTGTTGAACCACATAAACAAACTAGTAATAATTTGAATCTAAGTAAAAATCTTTAAATTTTTTACTGTACTGTTTTGAGATAATTTTGAGGTAAATTAATAATTAATTAAAAAATAATACAAATTTGAATTCATAAAGTTCCTTAACATTCACTTAAGTATTTTTTTAATAGTAGATATAAGTAATTTTGCTATCCCACATATATAATGGTAACTAGTTCGCCTTCTGTACAATATAATTCAGAACCAATTGAAGTCTGCAAGAACTTGTAAATATCAGGAACCCGTAGTGTAAAAAAACAAGTGAGCATGTTGCTTTTTATGTATGATTACAATTCTATAGCTTTTCTTGTACACTTCATGTTCATTTATTTATTTTGCTTGAAAATCATATTTTTCCTACTGACCCAGTTAGTACAACAATATGTCACAAATGTCTGAAATCTTACACAAAACTGTAAAATTATAGGATAGTAGTTTGTAAATGTTATTTAACCCTTTAGTTTGACAAATTCTAAATTGAAACTTTTAGTTTAAAAAAACAAACTTATTTTACTTTGGGGATCTTATTTTACTAATAATTTGAAATCTTTCTGGTAATTCATTGATATATCTACTATCATACTTTTGAAATCTATTTTTTCATCTTTTTCTAAAAAATACTCATTAATATGTTGCAATTGTTTATTTAGATCAGTATGCTTTATTTGAAATAATTTGACTAAAAAACTCAACAAATCGTACCAATAAAATAATCAAAATTTCTCATTATGACTTATATGGCAATAGCTTTAAATGATAAACATATTAGTACAGAAATGCTTTGTTTTTGCAGAAAAGAATGTCATTTGTTTAGAAAGGAAAAAACTGGATAATATAATATACAACAAAATTTATAACAATGTTAGGATTGTAATGTTAACCAAAGATTGTGCTAGAAGCAGAATATAAATTTCCTACGTCTAGCATATATATTTATTATTTCATTTATTATATAGGTGTGAACAATTTAAATTATACAGTTCAATTTTCCCCATTAATATTAATCAGATCAGGTCATCACAGGTAGTTTAATGTAATTTTTTTAACTCTAGAATTAAAAAAAATTAAATTTTTTTTTTTTACTGTGTCCTTTGATTTAAACCTGTCCATAAAAACCTAGCTTCAAATAAAATAACTTATTAATTAAAATATCATCTTTATTAATTAAACTTAGCTGGTATTCTGTTCAAACAATATGTTTGGGTTTAATATGTTTATTAACCGATTTCATTCTTCATTTTAAAAGAATAATATAAGATTAGTGAACAGTTTTTAAAAAAGCTTCTTTTAATGAAAATTACTGTTTATATGAAATATCATCAGGAAATAAAACATAATATTCATGCAAATATGTTAATTACTGAGTCAAAAAAATACTACACATCATTTTTCTGGACTCTATTTCATAAAATAGGTATGATAAAATTTTTTAGTTTGATAAAATGTTTTGAAATATGATTTGCAATTAAAAAAAAAAACATTTAAATATGTAGAATTTAACCCACAAAACAATTATTTTTGTTACATTAAAAAAAGAAAAGAAAAACTTTAAACATAATATTTATTACATTTTAAGGTATCAATTCAAGGATCAAGGAAACAAGTTCAAAAAATGGCCAAAGTTATTCCTGAAATATACATATCCAATGTTGATCAAATGGGATTATTGGGATCTCCAGAAGCATGTTCTGAGGGTCTAACGGATAATGAAATTTTGCAGTTTGAACCAGACTCTAAAGGAACTATGCCTAATAATAAAGATGAAGCATTTAGTGATTTAGAAATATCATCTACTGATGAAGAAGTCACTCCATACCAACCTGTAGAAGTTTTAAGTTCAGATTTTAATATTGGGAACACATCAGAAAAATTGATAAATGTGCATAGCCCTGGAAAAACGCAAAAATCTTTTACATATTTTCTAAAGTCATCTGAAATGAGTAAAATGGAAGACTGTTTGACTGATTATGAAGGTGTTTCTGCCTCTGAAGATGATGAAGAGCTGATTTCAGTGTTTCCTCAAATCAGTCTTAGCGTTACAACAGATGAAAAAACTAACATTAAGGAGCATTTAGTTACTGGACCAAGTATTTCACCTAGTGTAACTCCAGATATTAAATTTAATTCAAAGAATAAACTTCCTCGGAATCCAGTACAAGTTCATACTGATACTGAATTTGTTTATAGTGACAATGATGCTCCATTTAGAAAGAGAATCAATAAAGGGAGATCTTTGTTTGATGGTTTTTTATCTGATGCAGAAGATTCTGACACTTCATTAAGTGACAACCCCTTTGTGGTTACAAGAAAAGCAAGTTTACAACATAGCAAAGCTAATCAATCTAAATTAAGTGTTAACATGAGAAAAAAAAGTGAACCTACTATCACAGATATTGAGTACATTGATGGGTTTAATACCAAAGAAAAGTCTAAAATAGGAAGAGTACAGAAAGTTAAGAATTCTTCTGCTGGAAAGAAAAATATACCAACAGTAAGGAGAAATTCAGATAAACAGAAAAAAGTAAAAAGCAACCATTTAAATAAAAGCGATTTGGGCTATTTGCAAGCTAAGTCGGAAAATGAAGGAACCACTGACATAGAAGAATTTGATAAAGAAGACATAGAAAGTGATGTTGATAATCAAATCCCAACATATATACCTGAGACCAAGAGTCAAATAGTTATTTCAAACCAGAATTCTAAGGGTGATATTGCTCTTATAATACCTATAAATAAATCATCAGGGTCAAGACTTTCAATAATGGAATTAAATGAATGCGGATACTCAGATGTTGAAGAATTACAAGATTTCTGCGCTGAAGAGACTACAATCCTTTGCCCTTCACCAGAGCCTCCTATATTTGAATCATCTTTTGTTCGGGCTTCAGAATCGTTGAAAGAAAATTCTAAATTGAACCTGGCAATGGAAGTTTATGAACCCTTAACTGACACAGAAGAAATCAATATCACTAAAAATCTCAGATCAAAAAAAATGTTTAAAAAAAAACAGAATAAAATTTCTAACCTTAAACCAGAAGAAATTAATGAAAATTTGACAGATGTAGAAGATTTATTAATGGATAAAAATGATATGGGTATTGATAGCCAGAATTTAGCTTCTTCCCAAATAAATACAGATATTGAAGATTTTAGTGATGATGAAATAAATGAAGAAAAAAAGTATCCTGATTTTGATATTATTAGCTCTTGTAATATTATCAGAGCGAAAGAAAACTTAGGCCCTTTCTCTCCTGATATGCGCTCAAAAATGAATAAGGATACCATCATTCCTGTAATAAAAACTATTTCACCTAGCCCGATTCCTTGTAATACTGAAATAGAAGATATGTCTGGAGAAGAAGACACTATACCATTTATTCAATCAGATGATTGCAATCTAGAACCACATTCATCAACTGTTCATATCCGTCATTCTAGAATATTCAAACCTAAAAGAGATGAATTAAAAGAATTTCTTCAACAACCAGAGCCACTTACTGATATTGAAGAAATAGAATTTAAAGAAACAGAAAATGATAAATGGAATTGGAAAAAGGGTAAATTTTGCTATTCAATAGGTTATTTACAATTGCCAAGCCACTATTCAATTTAACATTGTATAATATTTATCTATGCTTATTAACCTCATGAAAGAAAAATGAGATTCTAATATAGGACAATTTTAAAAATAATTTACTAATCTTTTATTTTGGGTTGTATAACATGAATTGGTCAGGATTAAAATAAGGATTTATTTTAATATTAGTGAAAGAAAAAATACTTTAATTTAAAGAAAAAAAATTAAATATATATATTTTTTTATTTCAACTTAAAGGATGTGAAGTGTTCGGTTAATTGATAACCATGAGTTTTCTTCACATATTTTTTAAATAATATGTTAATAGAAAGGTCTGGTTGAACTTAAATTAGCTAAGCAGTACAATTTAACTGACCTGTACTGGCCACATCAAATATAATATTAATGGTAAGATTAGTTACCTATTAAATCATGTAGTTATAAATAATAATTTAGTAAGTAAAGACAATCTTTGGTTAATAGTATAATAATGTTTACTTTAAAAGTATATAGATTAATTGACAGCTTTTATCAATATATTTCCTTTTTGTTTATTCTGCATGGTTTCCTTGTGTTCTTGAAGCTTGCTTAGTTTTAATTTATAATATTAATCCTGCTTTTATTAATATAGCTTAAGATATGCATTTTAAGGTTTAATGTTTGATATAAAATTTTAAATATGCTTTATATGAATATATACTACAATTTGAAATTATTATTTTAACAAGAAAAAATGATAATATATAATCCATTCCATGATATGAAAGAAACCGGGTAAAAGAAAACATATGAATCTTAGTTGGTGCTGAAATCTGCAGACCCCTTTCAAAGAGACAATACCACCCAACTCGTAGTTCAAGTGTTCTTATTTACCCTATTTATCTTGTATCATGGAACAGGTTATAATATAAAAGAATTACTTATATTTAAACTCTTAAACATGTTTTTAAAATATTAAGAACATGAGTTGAGCTTGCCTATAAAAAAATATATATATATTTTGATTTGTCAATTGTATTATATTAGTTCATATTATTAATGTTACCTTGAAACATTGACATTCATGTGACACAAACAGATATTCATGACAATAAATTTCCTTATTAAAAACTTATAAATATAAATTTTACTTTATTTATTGATCTGTTTGAATTAAATTTGAGAAGTAATATTAAAAAGAAGTATTTTGAGAATAAATTTATTTCGAATGATGGTAATGATGAGTAAATGAGTCATGTGTGTAGTAAATAGTCAGTTATTCATACCCAATGGGTTTAAACTGTTGGCTTAGATTGGGCCTGGTGCGAAATAATACAATGAACTCTCTCTCACTCAATATTTTACTCAAATTGTTTTAATTTTGTCAATAATATTAATATACGGATTCAGGTAATAAGAAAACAAAACTTACTACTACATTATAACACAACAATAGTTAATTGTTGTTAAAAATGCACAATAGTAAAATACAACACAATGTTTTTTATAAAAATACTTAATGATGATAGTACCAGTATAATAATTATGAATTTAATAATAATAAGAGTTTAACAATAATAAGAATTAAATAATAATAAGAATATTTTTCTTGCCTTTTTCTCTGAACAAATTGAAATAATTAATTAAAAGTTCGAAGTTCTTACAAGACTCAATAGTCAATGTTTTTTTTTCTCTTTTAACTATGAACTGTATATGTATTTATAACTAAGACAACGCTGTTGAAATATAATAAAAGTATGTGATATAATTTATTAATTTGATATGATTTTTTTATTTGTATAAAATTGTAATTGGGATTTAGCATCCCTTGATGATTTGTACTAATGGAAATATCATTTCTTTTTAAATAATATTATACCAATTAATAATTTAATAAACAAAATCTTTCTTAAAATGACTCTATGGATACCATTTATTGCATTGACTACATTTATTGCAGAACACAAAGAGACAGCAATACGCCAAACCACAAAAGCAGCAATTGTAGAAGACACAAAAATCAGTAAGTAGAAATTGAATGACTATTATAGTATACTAAATATACGCACTTGACACAAACATGTTTTATAGAAATCTTTTTATAAAGCAATCAATAGAATTTTTAATGTAAGCCAGGAAAATCAAGATGCTTGCATGCTATTATTTCGCATTGATCCTTACCATATTTCACTGCTTTTGCTTTACACTTAAATAGTTCTTCAACATTATGATAAGATTTCTTTTACTTTTGAGTGAACCTTAGTTTATAGTATACCTTGCTTTAGTTTTTTGCTATCTCTGAATAGTACTCAATTACTTGATTTTTTTAGTGTACTCATTTCCTGAAACAATTAAAAGTGATTTTTTATTGCTGTAAAAAAAAAATCAATAAATAAATACAAAAGAAAAACAGCATAAAGTTTAATAATGGGCATACAAATAGTTATACATTGGGACTGTCACAAATTTGGTTTAATTTTAGCAACAATATTTTAATTAAGTACATTTCCAATGAAAATTATTCACTTTTTTCAATGTATACATATTAGAACATTATAATTTAATAAGCTTAGAGAGTTACTTTACTGATTGACTTTCAAGTATTTTTATGAATTAATTTATTATCTTAAGAAAAATAAACTTTTCTAAATCAATAAAATCCATCTATATTATTATTATAAGATATAATTCAATAGAAATCAATGAACAATTTAAGCATTGTGTGCTACACTAAATAATTGAAATTATATCAAAATATTCCAAACTTAATAATTTTTGCCTGGATTTTATGATTACGCATTCTAAAACAGAGGGTCTTAGCTATTTGTACTCCATTGAGTACTCCTTCCTCTAGTACCCCATTACTCCTCTCCCTCCCCTACAACCCTATTATTCCTGAAAAAAAAAAAAACATAATAAAATGTGGTATGGATTAGTGAGAATAGGAGATTAAGCCAAACTTGCGTACTGAAGGTTGGTGATATAAAACCAGTCTACGCAGAGTCGATTCATGACTATGTCACTGTCTTACCACCCCCACCCTCTGTTTTTGTTTAATTTTAAAGATGTTACATTTTCACAACAGTGTCCTTTAATGGGTTAAGGCTCTTCATAATAGATTTATTTAAGTCAAAATACCCTTGCAAATGTGACACAGCAGTAATCAAATCAAAATTCCAAAAAGTGTAGATATAAGGAAAGTGAACAGGTATACTGGGAAGCCCTATTTATACAAACAAATATTTTTCACATATGTGCCACCTCCATATAACTGTGATGAGTTATTGGCACTTATAAAGAACATAGTAATAGAAAAAACAAGTGAAATCGGTGGTATATCAGTAAGATTCAAGAGTTGAATTAAATTTAATACAGTTTTATAAATGCTGTTTTGAATTTTCTGCTTTCTTCTGAACCTAGACCATAATATTATTGAATCAAAACTAGCCATTCATTTCCAAATGCCAACCAAATCATTCCATCAACTACCAAAACACTCATCAGTTAACTTCTAATAAAGCTCTCATATATTTAAAATGTAGATAATTAAACCACATATCATCAGGTTAATGGTAAAAGTGATCAAATAATATTTTTTTCAACATAACTTGATCACTATGATATTTTCTCGGTCCAAATCAAGTCATTAATTATGAGAATTAATCTAACATAATCTATAAATCTATAAGAAGATAGATATGCAGCTGTTCATCATAGTATTTGTTGATTTTTAAAATACAATAATTATTCAAGAAATCTGGTATTTTTGTATTTAAGGAAAAATTAAAAAAATTAATTATTGGATAGGGAAATATTGGCACAATTCAGGATATCTTTAAGAGATGCCAAAGATCAGATTTGACTAAAAATTAAATTAAAAACTGATAGATTATGTTTGTGTAAAGAGATATAAATAATTATGCATGCCAATCCTATTACCCATATTAATAGTGTTTTTAGTTACTGATGTCAAACCCTGATAGAATCACAAATTTTCCTGTTATTAGTTTCACCCTTATGTAGTCATTTTCACATACCTTCATTTCTGGAAGCGTAGAAATAAAAATAATACCAAGTATCTCACTGTATAAGTATGAGATCATGTACACAGGTTTTGTTAACTTGAGGAAAGTAAATGCATGAATGTATTAAAATATCAAAAACTGAAACTAATAATGAAAACTCACAGGGTCAATTATCAGAGAGTCAATTATACCTAGCTGTTTCTTTTTTGAAATCTTGATTTGAATTTCAAAACCTTAATTATTTCCAACATACTTGTTTAATACTTGAAAAAATAATTAAGCATAGCTGTTAACTCTGTAATAAGAACTATTTTTTCTCCCAATTTTCAGCAAAATACTTTATTTTCTTACATATTCAAAGCAGTGATTAAACATGGAAATATTTTGTGGCCAGTGGTATTAAACACTCATAATAGATTCATGAAAACGTGCTCAAAGAACAGTTTTTTTATAAATAAAAAAAATCTTGAAAGCATCACAGATTCTTTTAATGGCAAACATCAAAATAATAGAAATTTTCTCAATACTTATGAAATAATAGAGCTTTATAACTTAAAGCAACTTAAGTCTAATTAAATAAAACTTAAAATACACAATTAAACAACTTAACTACTGAATCTTATATACAATATTAAGACCTTTGGAGGTGTGAAAAATGTATACGAAAAATGTAGCTTTGTTGAAGTAGAAATAAGGAAATAAACTTTTCTCATCTTGATAGGGCTTTTGCACTATCTATCATGGTTCAAAGGGCTACAGGGTATGAATTGACACTATGACAGGGCAGTTATTTTGGGATAATCAGTTCAATCAGTTGCTTTTCTTTAATTCTCAAAGAACTTACAATTTAAGATATACAAAATCCTTTTTAATTAACTGGTAATTTTGGCCATTCCTAATTCATGTTATGGCTTGATCTTTGCCTAATAATATTATTTAGGTATTATTCTTAATTATTTTTGTTCATATAACCATACATTATTCATATTAATAATTTAAATATCATTTCAATAATCCTTCTTAAAATAAAATATTATGCTTTATTACTAATTTTAATAAAAATGGTAATATTATTGTAGCCATCATAATACAGCATACAAAGATATTATTATAACTGTAAAAAATGTTGTTCTATTTACAAGTTTTATAGTAGATTCCAGATAATTAATTGTTTTTTCAATGAATTAAATCGATCAATCTTTTAATATACAATTAAGTGCTATCACACCAAATATATGCAGTATGCATCTCCATTAAAATTATAATATATTATAAGTTTCCCAAAATTAATTAATTTCTAAATAGAGTTAATAATCATTTAATAATTAATGATTTAATTTGTTTTCTGTCTACACCGGCCAATATAACAGAACAAAGTTTTTTTTAATAAAACAGCCACATATGCTCCTTTTCATCTATAGTATAAAAGTATAATTCATGATTTTCAAAAATTCGCAGACGTTACACTCCTGTTAGCCCTGGATTATTGAAAGTCTACTGTATTTGTTATTCTGTATGGATGCTGTGTCTCGCTCCCTCCTACCTTTTCTTTTTAAAAATATTTATTAAAAACTTTAACTTTTAATCCTCATGCAATGAAGTGCATTTTTAATACTTATCCAGCATGTTTCATTTGCCCGTTTTACCCTATTATAGACCTGTATGAAGTATGTAAATAATTGTTTTTATCCTAATCCATAACCAAGAATGATACTTATTTTTTATTAAACAGTGTTATTATTGCTTCAAATAATATTTTCCTGGTTTATAGAAGTGTATAAACTATTTGAAGTCTCCTGTTGTAATAATTTTGTTTGGCTACCCTTGAAAATGAAATTACCATTTTCCTGGGTGCTTAAAATACTGATAATGTAATATCAGTGTATGCTATTTCTAGCTAAGTAACATCACTTTGACAATTATGATGAAATGTTTTTTCTTCAAGATAAAGCAAAAATACTATTTTTGAACTAGGTAAAATTAAAATACTAACTTGATAATGAAAAACTTTAATTTTTATTTCAAGTAAACATTTTGATGATTATTTACAAGCAGTAACATTATGATTGAATTTTTATTAGTTTAAATGTAAACATATGAAGATATATGCATATATTTATACATTTTTTTCACTACAAAAAATCATATAATACTGCTTCTTATTTATAAATAAATGGTTGATGGTAAGATATTTTTTGTTTTTAAACTGAAATTTCTGTAATCAGTGTTCAGTATCCTAATTAATACCTTATTTAAATAAATACAAAAATATTTAATTCCATACAATATTATAATGAATTCAATATTTTATATAACATCCATCTCTTATGAGATAGAAATAGCATATACACATTATGTATTGTCATTTACTTTTAGTTCTACTATACAATTTTTATCCTTGTTGCAGCTATAAAATTCTACTACATTAGGAATTTAAATGGTTTTTCAATTGTTTGGTTCCATTAAGATTGAATGAATCACATTTCACTGTTTAAGAACTGTTTTTAAATCATTTTAGAGGACCTTAGCTAACATAAAATTATTACTATGTCGTTCTAAATTTTATTAATTTTTTTTTTTTGAGTTAGAAATGGAGAACGAAAGATGTGAAAGCGCTTATGAGAATTTGGGATCATACTACCGTGAAATAAAGGAAGGATCTCTGTATCCACCGCATTTGGGTTATTCGGAATTCACAACTTCTTCATCCAGTTTGGGATTTGAAACAGAAACTTTTTCTGAACTCTTTTTCTCATCATCTTCATCATCATCAGGAGAGGATTTACCTTCACTGCTAGGTCCTGAAACTCCTGGGATACTTTATAAAATCAGTCGGCAACTTGATAAAGTGCCAAGATATATTTCAACACGACAACCTGTAGAAGAAAGAGAAGACTTTCTTGATGTTACTGATGATACAGAAGACCTTATAAATCTACAAAGCTCAGTTGAAAATATGATTGAAAAAATTACTGATGAAGAAAAATTATTTTTTCATAATAATTCTGATTCCTCAGTTCCTACTAGAATAACCAAGTTTGAAAACGAAAATACATTAGTTCATAATACCGATGGTAGTGATCCAGTTCAATCATTGAGTGTAATAGAAAATCAAATCTCAAATTTGATTAAGGAAGTGGAAAAAGAAGAAGAAAAAATGTTGAAAAAAATTAAACATAAAAGTGAAAGTGTGCCTAATGAGAAACCGATCTATAGTGATGATGTATATTCTTCTTCCAGTGATAGCAGTGATGAATTCAATTTTCCTCGAATCAATCTTAAAGTTGGAAGAAGTTTTGGAACTAGCACCATTGACATAAGAACAAGTGGAGGTTTCTTAAGAAGACGTCATATTAACAGATCACTTCCCAACATGTCTGAACATTTCTCCATTCCTACATTTGATTTATTCCAGAATTGTCAAATTTATTCAAGTTCAAGTATAGAATACATAACACCAAAGAAAGGTTTAGGATTTGTTAATTCTGGATATTGTATATGGACATCAGAAGAAGATTTATTAGAAGAAGGTAAGGCTGCATGTAGTTATACAATTTGATTGAAAGAGTTGAAAGGTTTTTATTCTGGTTTTGGTGACTAACTTTATCTAACATTAAAACTTACACTATCACAAAAGGTTTTCAAATTTTCATGGTAGTTTTTTATAACTGCAACAAGGATATATATATAGATTTTTTTTTTTTTTATTTGTAATCAAAGTAGTAGTTTTACAATGATAAGTCAATCTAACTGTCATTGCAGGCAGTCTTGAACCAACAATAGAAGGCAAGTCATCAGAAACTCACACTGAACTTATCCGTCAAAATGGAATCACTATGAACACTGAAAATGAATTTAAGACAGATATATTTCTTACTACAGATGTACATCAAGATGAAAAAATTACAAATGTCGAAAATGATGCTATTGTAGACAGCATCAATATTGTTAAAAAAGATGTCATTAATGAACCTGATACATCATCTGTAGAATTAACTAAAACTGAAGATAATTCTAATAAATTCTTCAATTTACAAAATATTAATGATAGGACTACAATGGTACCAATTGAAGAAACAAGTCATACAAAAACAGTAGCAGTTCCAAAAGAACTCAGTAGTGAATACAAGCATGCTGTAGTCGAAGAAATTAAAGGTATGGAATATGTTACAATACATGAACCTAGCCAATCAGTTCAGACTGGAGAGGATGTCGATGAAATCATAAAACAAATGGAATCTCAATTGATCAATTCAAATATGCTTTCTGAAGAAACAGAATCTGATACAGAGGACAGTCCAAAACCAATTGTAACAACACCTAGTATGAGCCGAAGAGGGCTTGGTGGTTCTCAAAGATTACCACAAGGTGAGCGGCCGACTGTACGCATTGTAACAGATTTTGCTGAAGATTCTAGTGAAGAGGAGGAGGAAGAAATTCCATACTTTGTAACTGAGCCAGTTGAAAGGCCAAAAAGGAGAAATGTAAAATTCAGGTTCGATTCTGGTGATTACAGAGATGATGAAGAATCAGATCGAGAAGGAGAAGAAAAAGTTAAAGCAGCTAGAGTTGAGAAGAAATTTGAAAGAATGGCATCTGAAACTAAAGAATTGGATTTGGAAAAGTCAGATGGTGAATTTCAGAAAATGGTATCTCAGTTTTCAGTGGAAGAAATGGATGAAGCACTAAACCTATGGGACAAAGGAGGATTAACACCCTCTGATCTTGATTCAAAATCCTTAACTGAACCAAGTGATGAAACATCTCCTCAAGGTACAATCAGTCATTAAATAGAAAATATTAACTAACTTGCAATAAGAGCTAAAGCATTCTTAAAACAATAAAATTATTTAAGTATATACTAACAAAATGACAATTTTATTTATTTTTTTTGGCAGTAAAGAATTTGGTTTATGTTATAATCTTATTTACTTATTAAATTTAAATAGGATAACAGAAGTAAAGAATATTGCTGCTTTGCTTGAATGGTGGAACATCTGACAAAACAAAAGTATTTCATTTTGTATTGGACATTCTATGGATTGTGCCGTTGTCTGTGGTTCCTTTGTGACAAACCTATTACCTTTAGGATAGTTTATAGAAGGACACCAGCAGAGAAAGAAACCCCTGCCTATTGTAATATCTTTGGAACAGGTTCATAGCAAAATAAAATTTATAAAATTGTTTTCCAATGTGCCACTATTCAAACAAAGCAGCGACATGATCAAATCACATTTTTAAAATAATTAAGTGCCTTCATAATCATCTACTTAAAATTACATGGTTTATTTATCATTTTTCTCTAATCTAACCATGTATCAGATGATTCATTATTCTATTATTTTTTTTATTTATATTTTCTGTAAAATGTCATTTTTATATCTTTATAAATATTTAGTTTTATTCTCTAGTAGCTTATAACTGAAAGATATCATTTTAAAATAAATTACTAAGAGTTAGAGGTTAGCACAATTTTTTTTTAATTTTTTAAATTGAGGATCATTTATTAAATTATTGAGTTGCTGATTAATTATTATGGTGGTTATTTTTCAATATTTAAGTCAATTATTAGATTATCAGGAATGGTAATTAATTAATGGAATTTTAATTCTGGTATTAAGATAATAATTAGGCTTAACCATCGGAGAGTTGATGATGATTGCAACAATCTTTGCCTGCATATGTCATTATAAATACCTGACCCGAATCAAAATCAACAAGGTGAAGCATAACACAATTCTCCTATCTTTGTTTTGTCTACTGGTTTGACATTTACTCATCCTTTTAGGGATTAATTCTTATTCAGCCAAAAAACATTACACATCGAATTTAGCAGCAGTGATGCTATTAATTCAGCTACATTTATCAAATTATGCAATTCTGAGAAGAATAAAAAAAAAGTGCATAAGGTTTTTGAAAATAAAGTATTTCATACAGAAACTCAGCCTCTCTCTCTCCAACGACAAAAAAAAAATATTAAACTGGTGAATTTAGATGAATAAACATTGTGGAACTGCAAGAGCCATACCAGTAAATTATAATTGAGGAACTCACTTTCAAAAGGGTACATTCCTGATTGGACAATTTATCAGTGAGGTTAAAAAGTAAATGAGAGTATTAGTTAAATAATCATCCTAACTTGACCTTAAAAGACAAAGGGGTTTGTTCATTTAGTTTTGATGGAAAATGATTGGAGGATTCACTTTACTTCTTCCAAATGAAATTTAAAACCTAAAAAGACACTGCTTTTATTTTATGTATATGTGCTATTTTTGAAACTAAGATCCTCAATTGAAGTAATTAATTATACAATAAATGAAATAAAATGCAATCTTTTGTATTCTGCCAGTCAAAAGTGGAATGTAAAGTACAAATCACTGAAAAGTTAGTCAGCGTTAGACTAACATGTAAACCTCAGATATGAAAATAAAGATTTAGATAGGAGTATTGTATTAAGCCTGAAATAAGATTAAGGTTTTGAAAGACTTCAATGGTTAGAGGTTTGCTACTAATAATTGCTATTAGTACAGAATCTTAAACTACAATAAAAATTAATTACTTTTATTGATGTTTCATGTATGAAGGGATTAAATCTTTATGGCCCAAAATATGTCAAAGTTTTTAATACTGAGTTAGTTATTTCATATTGTGATTATTCTTGAATTTTTGGATCTTATATAGCAGGATAACCTTTTTTAAAATTTAATTTGTATGTTTATAGGAATGGAAAATGTTTTTCCTATATTTTTTATTTATTTTCTTAACATTTGGTTGGGTCCCAATGATGTTCCTCAGACTAAATCAACAAACACTAAACAAAATAAATATAGAAGCAAGCAAAAAATTATAAAATATAGGTTACACAATAATTATTTCATAACAGTAATACATTAAATAAATCCAATTATAAATTAGATTAAAAACAAACTAATAATGTAGTGTAAATGTTTATCTATTTTGTATGTTATTTGTAAAAACAAAAAATATCTCAATCAGTTTTTAGATATGCAACTAATTTTGACTTGAATGGCTTTGGCTCTGGGTGGAAATGGACAAGGAAATTGAGGGGACTTTCCAAAATTCATTTGACACAGAAAATTAATTATGAATAACTTTCATACTGACTTTGTTATCAGCTTAAATTTACTAGGCGTTTTGTATTATTTTTAGATGTTTCTTGATTTTTTTTATATTGATTATTGGTATTTATTTAATTTATTGTGTATCAATTTAGACTGAGGAATGTCATTAAGGCTAAAAATGGTAGATAAGAAAATAAATAAAAAATATAGAAAGGCATCTTTTTATTATTAGAAAAAAATATTAATGCCATAGCTAGGCGGGAGCGAGATGTGGTCTCGGCCGAGGCTGCTGGAACATAAAGGTTACAAAATTATTCATGAAAAATTCTTCTTTTTAGACTAGTAAAATTTATCAAGTAAAGTAAAATACCAATTTATAGTTTATTTCCAAACCAAGGTTTAGCTTTTCCTTTATAATAACAATGTTTGTATATTAAAACAGTGATCTTTACACAAATTCTAAAAAATTGTTCAGATCACCCAGTATAGGAGGGGGCAGATTTTACACGCTCGCCTAGAGCACAGAAAGCCACCTTCCCTTCTACTATTTTTGGTGTTATGATCACCTTTGAAAGACGTTTACTTATCACATATCAGTCAATAATTGCAATATCTGTCTGTTTTAAAGTTAAGATAAGTAAGGATATCACCTAGGGCATTCCAATTTTCACCTTTATCCATACATAAACTCAAAAAATGATTTATCTTCTTAAATATCATCCCCAAAACATAATCGTATGTATACTATAATTACTAACATCACTGGATTAATAAACAAGACAAAAAACCAATCTACAATATTCACTACAACTTATTTAAAAAAGATTTTAGTGACTACTGGAGTATAAAACGAACAAATGATTTGTCTGAATAACTTTTACTGTTTATGGTTACAACAAATTAGAAAATAAAAGAAACGCCTATTCCTGAAATCAGCCTTTGATTTATTTTGATTGTGTTAAGGATCATTCATTGTTTTAAAGTATTTGTCTACTCTAGTTTTGTAATTTTAGTAAATCTGGAAACATTTTTTTAAATTATGGCATCTTATTATTAATTTATGGGTAAATTAAATTTAAATTATGAATGTAAGAAATGTAAGAGCCTAATCTGCTAATGTATACTCAGTTTGGTTTAAATTTTATGCCTTTTAGCTGTAAATATATTAAATTTTCAACATTTTTAATTACACAATATTAGATGTACAAGTTATTTACACTAGAATATTACCAATTAGGATTATGAATATCAATTATTGTCTAGATAGTATGTTATTTTGTTTAGCTTAGGTTTATTTAAGTAGATAAAATTTTGTTTTTCCCTCCCCCGTAATGCAAAGACTATATTACTAGAGGTTTCAGAGGTAGCAAATAACAAACAAGGTAGTAAACTTATTTAAAATGCCAATAGTTCATTCAATTATTTAAGCTAATTTTTAATTTTATTTTTTTCTATTGTTATTTTTTTTTTTTTATCATTTTTACTAGGCTTTGATTACATCTTTAAAACAAATCTCTCTACTATATTGCCTACTACAGTTTTTGGGGGAGGGCCACTAATGTTTCGTGTAACTGAAAACCGAAAGTTTTCATCTTTAAATACTACTGATGAGAATCTTATTGATCATAAAGTTATAATTAGTAACTCTGAGAAAGATAGTAATTATTCTACTATTAACAATATTCATAAAAAAGGTAAAACCATTTTATAGAGAACGATGTGAATAGCCTGTTTAAAAATTATTTTCTTATTTTGAACTAAGCTAGGTAAATGAATAACGCTAACAAGCATTGTATGTGAGCATGACTAATTTTTTTGTTATTCTAATATATGGCTTCTTAAGTTTAATAACATGCTGCTTTAAAATAATTTTATAAACATTTTCAGTTTGATTTTTTTTTTTTTTTTCGTCTAACAATGTGACTAACAACAGTTTGTTGTGTGTTTTGTGTATGCACAATTAATAGAAGGAACCCAAGCACTGGAGGAAGAAGAAACAAAAGAGGCACCCCCACCCATACCTTCACCTCGCTCCCAATCTATTCCCTCAGACCTCCTACAAGAACCAGAAGAACCACAAAATTATGTATCAAAGAAAATGTTCTGGGAACAAGTCTCACATGGAAGTGTTGAAAAACAGACAGAGACAATATCTGATAAACCACCTGTACCTAAACCTCGCCTTAGTATTACAGCGTCTATGGAGAAACCTGACTATTACGATACTTCCCCTAAAGGAGAAGTTTTGGAAATAGAAAAGAAATCTATACTCCCAGAAGCCACTCCTACAGAGTCTGTAGCACGTGGTATTTCGAAGGAGGAAAGTTTGGATGATTCGGAAATTGAATACATTCAAACTCACAAAGATGAATTAAGTTATGACAACGATGCTTTCGATATGGAAGATACTATTAACAGTGTTACTGGTATTTTAATAAAGAAGAAACCGATTTTCGAAAGGTCAGTATCATTACCTTGTGACACCTCCTCTGATGCAAGTAATGTTCGCAAAAAGAAACGCATGTTTGAAGCACAAATTAAAAAAGAAATGGTTGTAGAGCAACTGATGTCACAACTTGAAGAAGAATCTTCTCCTGAGCACAAATGTATTGAACAAAAAAGTGATAAGCCAATAACAGACACACAAGCAATGGTAGCAAGGCAAATACATACAGAAATATTCAGTGATGAATTAGATCAACAGATAGATTCACTAGTTCCAGAAAATAAAGAGCTACGCCTAATTTCTACTATAGAAAAAGAAACTGATGCAGAAATAATAGTTCCTCAAACTAGTAGCCCTGACACGAGTATCAGCAGTAGTGTTGCTGAAGTACTACAATATAAAAATGAAGCCATTTCCAAGCCATCTGATTCACTAGAAGTACATGTTGATAAGAGTGAAATAGAAGGAACTGAAAAAGAACTAGATGAAGATCTAAAAGTTTTTGAAGATAGTAAGCTTCAAGCTCCTTTTCCAACAGAAAAAGAGAAGATAGGATCCGTTACATCTAGTCAAGGAGAAAGTGAGGATACATTTTCTGAATCAGATGTTACACCAGAAGATACTCGCTTCAAAGAACAACAGGATATACAAGATTGGGCAACTCAGGAACTCAAATCGGACAAGAAAACTAGAAATATATACACACCAGAAGAGCATCTCCCTGATACTGTATGGGAAGTTCCAGTTCAAGAAACTACTGAAAGTCTACAGGAAGAAACTGTTCAACAACTGTCCAGTGAAATGCTCCTAAATGCATCCAAAAAACCTTTGACTGAATCAGAAGCAAGAGTGCTTGCACAAGAAATAGTTGAAGACATAGAAGTAGAAATATGCAAAAGGGAGGCGACATTATTTGATAAAAAACATAAGGTTGGAGAAATAGAAGTTTCTCAGCTAAAACAACAAGATGCACCATTTCATGTGAAATTTGGTCGGACAGATACAACTACATCTAGTATGGAAATAACTGATGAAGATTTGCGTAGCAGTGGAGTAGAATCTGATATTTCACCTCTTGAAAGCCAAGCATGTCAGGTTTTCAAAGATGATTTAAGTGAAGGTGACAGTTCTGAAGATGTAGAGAACATAGACCTAAGCAAAGAAACTCCAGGAGAAGATGTACTAGAGAGAACTTTAGCAGAAGTCAAGGAGTCTTTGGAAGCTGTAAAAGAAGAATTAATTGAAGAAAAAAAAAAGAAAAAAGACAGTATTACTAAAGAATCACCATCAGAGTTTGAATTTAAAGTCCTTTCTCTTGAAAACAGATTTAATGAATCAATCAAAGAAAGTCATTTTGAAGAAGGAACTGTAATTTCTGACCCTGAGAAACCAAAACAAGTAACGTTTAAAGACAAAAACGACTTGGAGAAATCTTTTGCAAGTGAGACTAAATCTGAAGTTATCATAAAAGGTGATAAATCAGATGTAAGTATAGTTAAAATGGAAGAAAAATCTGATCAAGAACAAGAATACCTGACAAAAGAAACAGCTATAAAAGCAGAAGGGATTGAAATACAACAAGGTATATCTGTGCTCAAGGAAAGTCAAGCCTTTGCTCTTAGGAATGAGGAACAGTCAACATCAGGCTTACAGAAATTTGAAGCAACAAAAACATTAGCAAGTGATGCAGCTTCCATGAAAAGTGAATTAACTGAAGAATCTAAAAAAACAGCAAAATCATCAGAATCTTATAACTATGATACTCATTCAGAAGGGAAAGATGAAAAAAAGAAGTTTCAAGAACATGAACATAAAGAAGACCGTAAAACTAGTGTAGAAGAAAGCAATAAAAAAACTGACATTCATTCTAGTGAATTTTCATCAGAAGATGGAACAGTTATTATGAAGAGAATAGAAAAAAGTGAAATTTCTACAACAATTAAGTGTGAAACTAAACATTTTACTGAAAAGAGCACAGTTGAAGAAGTCCACCATGCACTATCAGATTTTGGAATTGAAGAAACAATTTTTGAATCTGAACAAAAGGAAGATAACTCTTCTGATTTAGTTAAATCGCCAATTCAAGATGATCTTTCCACATCTTCTTCATCAGAAGTTAAAGCTAGTTCTGACACTAGTGTAGGGATTGAAAAACCGAGTATTGTTATTAGGAAACATTCTAAATCTAAAGTAAGTAAATTACATGGGGATGTTCTTAGTGACCCATATTCCAGTTCAGGAGAGAGTCACTATCATTCATTTGAACAGACTTCAGAAAGCCTACGAACTCCTGGTAGTCGACCTTTGTCATCTGACATAGAAGGCCTAGTTGCTAATTTGGCTGGCATAACAGGTTCTTCTGAATATGAATCAGCAGTTTCAGGACAGTCAACTACTGTGACTTCTCGAGATTATCAAACTGCAGTTAGTTCTCTTAGTTCCCGAGATTCTATGAAATCTTTGGATTCAGAAAGTTCTGGAAATTTAGCAAGTATGGAGGTATCTAGTGAAGCTTCTGAAACACTTGTGCCATCTGCGATGGAATATGAAGAAATGGAAAGTAAAACCCCACAACCACATTATAGGGTGGAGAGTCCATTAAAGGTTCAAAGTATTTCTGAATCAAATGGTCAGTCAGTGAGTTTTGACATATCTACAGAAGAAATGTCTGAAGATGAAGCTGAAATACCTCTTCAAGAATTAACACAGCGCATGAAAAGATCTCATGAAATGACATTTCAACCTGAGCCAAGACCTATAGTAGATGAAAAGCTAAGTTCTAGTGTTGATGATACTGGAAGTGTAGTTAGTGATTCAATAGCCCAAAGGACAGTAATGGAACTGTCAAGAACTGAATCTGAAAAAATGGATGGGTCTGCTACATCAGATCTCTTGACAGTGTCAGGAACATCAGATCAGCTTAGTTTATCTGAGTCCAAGGATACTGAAAGTACTAAGGAAACAAGAATGGAAGCACTTTCAAGTGAAATTTCACAACAAATCAGAGAACAGGAATCGGCAAAAGTAACTGTAGTGGAGCAGAGTGCCAGTAGCACTGCTGCACAGCATATTTCAACTACTCACAGCAATGGCCCTACCCAAGTAGACTATAATGTTGAATATGATGAAGTAGAAACAGAGGTCAAGAAACGTCCTGGGCATCGTAGGAATGGCAGCACAAGTTTTAGAGCATCTATGATTCCAGTGTTTCAAGGATATGAATTTGAAAAAAAATCTGAAGATATACAAGAAGATAGTGCAGAAAGTGATAAATATGCACAATGTCTAACTTCTAAAGAGGGTAGTCAAGAAGAAAAGAAGGATGTAGATGAAGCAGAAAAACTGGAAGAGGAATTTTATCAAACTGAAGCTGATCAAGCATTCCAAAGAGATATAAGAGAGGGAAGAGTTACTATCAAAGACACATATGAGTATGAAGAAATTAAAGAATCAGGAGCTAAATCTAGACTGTCATCAGTTGCATTTTCAGAAGATAGACCAGACTCAGAACTAGCAGAACTCTTAAAACAATGTTCTACTGAGGCTACAGAAGATCCAATAGAAAGGCCAAAAACTCCAGAACCTATAGAAGAATGTGAACTCAAAGACGATACTCCTGAGTTTTCTTCTGAAGCTCAGGCAAGTGTAACTGAATTGGAAATGGAATATTCAGGAGCTTTCAGCCGATCTAGTGAATATGAAGCTCATGTAAGTCCCATTAGAGAAAAAGGTTTGCTTTGGCAAGAAGAAGCTGAATTAGCAGAAGCTGAAGCTGCAGCTGCATTCCATGGACCTCAGTTTACATCCTTACATGAAACAATTCATGAAGACCCTATAGCAGAAAAACATGAATTAGAAACTCATGAACTATCTCTCAAAGAAGAGTTGTTAGATCGTACTTCTCCAGTTCCAGGAATAACTGTCACACAACATATGACACCTGTTCTAGACGAAAGTTTTGTATTTCCAGATGTTGATGAGGGCTCAATTCAACAAGTAGCTGAATCAGTTTCAAGTAGGACCTCTTCAGAAACAAGTTTAGCTGGAAAAGAATATGTTCTTGAAACTGCAACTTCTAAATCGATAATCAGTGATGATTTCATCGATGAAACATCACATACTACCGATGAAAAAACTGTATTTGAGAAGGATATCTCCAAAGATATTGAATCAGCTTCTGATTCTCCAACCAGTGATTCATTTGAACTTCTAGAAAAACCAGATTTAGCAGATGAATTTGTAATCATTGAAGAAGTAGGCAAGGAAGCAGAAGAACAAGACAATGAAGGTAAGAGTGTCAAAATAGTTGGAAAAAGGATTCCTTTCAGTCATAGGCCACCGGAGAAAGACATTGTATCCCCACCTAAAACATCAGTCAAGATGACCAAGATAAAATACTACTCTAAAGGTGGTGAAGAAGAAGAGCCTTTTGAATTTGAGTCTGGGACCCCACCTAAAGGGATGGAAGATAAAACTGAAGAATCCTCTCAAGAAGGGTCTCCACCATCTGCAGCTGATGACGATTTTAAACCAGAAGTAGAGGCAGGAAAAAAATGGATGGAAATGCAGTTTCGAGGGGTTGAACCAGTTGCCCCAATTTATGGGTATGACATGGAATTTGAAAGGGGTCCATTAGAAGATATTAAAGAAGAAGATTTAAATGACTTAGAAAGCAGTAGTAAAATTGGAAGCATGGGGAGTCAAGTAAGTCATTCTATTGGAAGTTTTGGAAGTGTCAAGGAATCATTGAGCAGCACACCAGATTATGATGTATTAGCTGGGAGAAGATTTTTTACTAGATCTGGGGAGCACGATGATGTTTCAATGAGCTCTTTACAGGAGTTCGAAAGATTAGAAAACCTAATAGCCCTTGAATCTACAAAGCATAAATCCCTTGGATCGCAAGATTCATTAACCAGTTCAAGTAACAGTAGAAAACATGGAAGTAAGAGTGGTGGTGATGACATCTCAATAGGATCTTTAAAAGAATTTGAAGGCTTAGAAAATGCTTGTATTGCTGCAGAACGGATAGAAAAAAAGGCTAAAGCTGAAGAGGAGTCATTGTTATCTGAAATCGAAGAAGGTCATGAGAGTCAAGCATCAGAATCAGAAAGTTGTGTGACAGTTTCAGTTAGTGGTGTCAATAGAGATTCAGATGAAGAAGATTATGAAAAAAGAATGTTTGAAATCGATGAAATTATACGCCAAGCACAAACCAATGTTGAACAGTTCATGGATGCCAAAGGTAAGGAAATAGACAAGAAGCTTAAATCAGAATCTTTAGGACATGCAGATTCACTGGAGGAAATGACAAAAGTTCCAGACCTAGATTTTGATCAACCAGTTACTCAGAGTAAAACATACTGTGGTAAGACTTACATAACTCAATGGGAAGATATAGGAGAAGAGCTTTTAACAAGTACAGATTCACTGGAACTAAAAACTCAAATATCGAAAACCAGTCTAGCTGATCCATTTACAACAAGTACTGACTCTTTAGAGATCAAATTTAGCCAAGATGTTATGTCAGTAAGCACCGATTCAATTGAAGCTGCCCAAAGAAAGAAAGCAATTATGACTGATTCAATAGAAATAGGAGAAAAAAGTTCGATGATAACTTCTACTGATTCCTTGGAAGAAAAAGTAACTCAGGCTAATTCACTGGATGAAGAAGAACATCAGCCATACAGTAGTTCGAGTGGAAAAGAAGTAGATTGGAGTGGTTCTGGAAAAGAAGAAAGTTACGAAGGTTCTATCAATCGAATGCCCCCTCCCAGAGCAGAATATATGCTTGGCAGTACTGATTCACTTGAACCAACTAGTTCAACTGCGACCCATGCTACATATCAATATGAAACTGATTCTGTTATGTCATCAAGTTTCACTTCTGGTGACTCAACAACTATGGTGGATGATGAAGGCATGGAGGCGAGAGCTGGAATTTGGTTTGAAGAAGGGAAACCATATGTGACTGAAGTAATAGAACCAGGTGATGATGAATTCTCTCAAATGATTCATAGGACTGTAGAAATGCCCCCTCAAATAACAAAAGTATCATTTAAGGGTCAAGACGCTGAAAAAGCGCTTCGTGAATATATTGAAAAGTTCGATCCTGGTGAAGATATTTCAGAAACTAGAGATGTTGATGCTTCAGGAAATGTGCATATAAAAAGAGTAGTTCAAAAGCGGATCGTCATAAGACCAGAAGAAATGGGAGGAGAAACAGCTGAGCTTAAAGGCGAGGAACTTGAAAAATATCTCAAATCCTTGACTCAATCCCAGTTTCCCGACCCTCCCCATCCTGACTCTACTGAAACTCATGCCCAATATTCATCACAGTGGACTGTCTCTCAATCACAAGGTAGAATTACTGCTTACATCATTTGTATAAGTAATTAAAATGATCTTTTATAAATATTTGTTTCAATACCAAAGAACATTTATAAACAGATAAATATTTAATTAATTTATCTAATTATAAATATTTTCAGAGTTTTTCAATTAAAATTAAAGTACACAATTTAATGTTTTATAGGGGAGAAAATTAAAAGTGAACTGGAAGAGAAACAAATTACAGATAGCCGCCAAAAAGGTTATTATTCTTTTATCTTTTATTGCCTGAAGCATGTTCATAAATAAATCAGAACAATATTTGATTTATAGAAGGAAAATTACAATACTGAACAATAAGCATATTGAATGATTATAGCTGTTCAAATGCATGAAGGGATTGATGTATAAAATTCATAACATGCCACAATTATTAGTATTTTAGGTTAAAGTGAAGCAGATTTATTGAATAAAGCTTTACCTTTCAATTGTGTGTGCCTATGTGTAACCATGTCTAAAAATTTATGTTAAAACATGTTATTTCGACTGATGAAATCTTTTGAAGATTGATTATATATTTTTATATTGATTTTATTATCTATATCACAGTATTCATGAAAAAAAAATTAGTTTGAATAATTTTAGTTCTATTTAAACAATATTTAAGCAATTATAATCAATTTTAGGTATTTAAAAGCTTTTAGTATGTATCAATAGAAGCTAAGTTAGCATGTACTAAGCTAACCATACTATTCATGCTAATATGCACTGGAGTATCTGCATTTATCTGAATTATCCTCTAAATGTTTTGTTGGTAACTTATAAAAATATTTAAGAAATATTCTAGAGGATAATTGAGAATAGAAAGTAGACTGTGAGCTTTAGTTTGCTTGGCTTTGTCCTGGAATTAGGTGGGAGGCCTCCGCTTAAATACGATATAAGTGTGGATGAAGAACCAGAGTTTGACCCGAGAGAACACGATTGGCGATTTAATCTGCACACCCACTTAGGTTAGTTACTTTAAATTAAGGAGGTGTTCTATTTACTTATTTTTTTAGTATTTTTTACTTTGGCAGTTTTAAATCATAATTATGGTAAATACATAATTATTTCTAATTGTTTTATCATTACATTCTTAATGAGGCTGATTTGCTCAATTTATTTATATTTTGTATCAATTTTAAAGCTTTATGCTAGATAAAAATTAATCAAACTCTTCTATATTTCATAATATTTAATATTATTAATGCTGGACTGAACGCAAATCAAAATTATGGTAGCTTGTGATGTAAATCTCATTTCATACTATAACAAGCTAAAATTATCCTTGAGAATTTCAACCAACTATATAATATTTTAAGGTAATAATTTCAGCATAGTTCTGTTAATTAGGCATTTTCATCTAAACTATTGAACATTAAAATTTCAGTTTAAGAAAACAAAAAAAATTCACTAGCTGCTGCTAATATAATTAATCCAAAAATTTCATCAAGAACATCTTAAGCATGTGTAGTGAAATGTTATTATTGTGTAAACTTGCTTCCTCAACGGAAAGAGCAATAAATGTGATATGTAATGTATGTCAATACAATTTACTAACATTTTATGTATTATTATTATTAACCAAGAATGATTAATTACTGTTTAAATATGTTTAATAATGTGAATGCAGCATGTCAGAACTGACTTAAAATTTACTTGTTACTTTAGAGTAAGAAAAAAAAAAAGAAAAGAAAACTATCCAAATTAATTTTAGCATTAATATATCTATGGATTAAATGCTGAACCTTAACAGAATTATTTATAAATGGGTATAAAAATAAATACGTTCTTGTACAGTTTTTTATCTAACACTAGAATAAATTAAATATTAAAATTTTGGCAAAAAATGATTAAAATTAAAAGTGACAATGATATTCAAATTACAGCCAATTGATCACAGTTACATTTTCTTCTATTCTATTTTCTGTATTGTTATTGTGTTAATTAATTGCATCCATTGTTAATGAGTTCAGTGACATTCTAATAAATACTTTTTTCTAGAATACAAACATCAGATTATTATAACTTTATAAGAAATTCAGAAATTATTTTGATAAAACCGTTATTCAGTTTTGTTTTTGTTTTCTGGGGTTTTAATATGCTTTCAAATTAGAGTTGGAAGCACTGGTTGAGGTAAGAAGTCCAGCCTGATTCAATATACATTGGCCAATATTTACTTCCAATGTTGCTTTTATTTGTTTGCTTTTATCAATAATCTCAACTATCATTGAGCATGAATTTACCTTTATCCTACGGGCCACCAATTTATTTTAGCCAGATTGGGAAGATTGAAAATCATTCGATGGTTCCGACATACTATCCAAATTGGGCTAGGATAGGGATCAAAATTGTAATGGGGACCTGATTGCTGAGCACATTCAGAAAAGAGTCCCTGAGTGCTAGGTTCAGATTGTTGTGGATTCGATTACCATCTGGGTCAGTTTATTTCCCAGAGGTACCAGGAAATGAATCTTGACATTCCCATTCCGCATTGATTCTCAATGCAGGACTTAAGTCAACATAAAAAAAATATATTATAGGAGCCTCTCATTTAGATACATCAAGTTTTTACTAAAAATGTTGATTTAGTACACCTATTTGACAAGGAAAAATTTAAACTCCAAATAAACTGAATACGTTTTTGGTGCAGTATTTCAATTTGTCAAAAAAAAAAAAAAAAAAAAAAAAACCTTTACTTTTCTGAATTGGATATTTTAACTTTAGATTGAAAACTCAATTCAGATTCTTTATGTACTCATTAGCAATGGCAGCATAATTTCCTCAACTTTATGCTCAATTTTTAATTTCAAACTTTTAAATATAATTTTATTCATAACAATAACAAATTTTTTTTTAAACAGACATATTTAAGTATTTACAAACAAAGTTTTTACCAATACCTAAATCATTCAGTAAATTAGTTTAACTTTTAGTTAAATTAAATTGTCACTATCTCTTGTTATTTCCATTATTTTTCTGTTTTGCTGATTATCAACTATGAACTTTAAATTTTAGCTAGCTTTCAAAGCAAATAGAAAATATTAGGTCTTGCATTAAAAGTTAAATTCTCAAATAAACTCATGTATATTCTAAATTCTGTAATAAATGTACTGGTCATTTAGGAAAAAATTCCATATTTTCATAGTGGTTGAAAACTGAAAGATTAATTTCATCTGCCATCCAGAGTATAAGGTAGTAAAAATAGCCTGCCATAATTTGCCTGTTAAATTGATAAATAATATTTATTAGAACTTAGTACATTAGAGTAGGTTACTTTATAAGTTCAAAGCATCAGCCAGATCCTCAACTTCTGTGATATTAATTCATCATTTATTATGCTAAAGGTACCCATGTGATATTTGCTGTTAAGAATAATGGCTTGGCAAAAGTTTATTTCATTTAAACAGAAAATTAAATAATTTGTATTACTAAGCACTATTGAGTAATGATTGAATTTTATTTTATAGAGCATGATGAAGACCACTCTGATGGATCTGATGGATATTTAATGGAGCCAAAAGGGTAATTAACCACGTCATTTACAACAATATAATTTTTTCTGTAATGAAATTATGAATAAGTGTATTCCTTTAAAACAATATTGGTCTGAATATTCTGACCCCTATTATTTTTACTTGTCCTAATCTTTTTTTATCCAAGATCGAAAGCTATGTAGGTACGATTACCATTACATTTTCTAAGTTTCATGAAGAAAAATTGGAATTATCTGGAAACTCCTAAATTATCTAAAGTACAAGAAGTATGGTAATTAATAAAAACATTTTGGAACTAAAAATCTTGGACAACATGTATCTCTTTTTTTTTTAAATTGATCACGTCAAAACTTCAAATCTGTATGAAGTAGTATATCTGTGTGAAAACTCCCGGGTATATCCTTTTTTCCTCATACATTCAAAAGTATAAAAGATATTGGGAAAACATGTTTATTTAATTAATCAGTCAAATGCTGTCAAGAAAGTTGATTCAACAATAGAATTGGTGTAGCTGTATACTTTATTATGACTATTTAGAAGTAACAATTTACTTAATAATCACTTTGCACCGCAGCAAATATCCCTACAGTTTAACTATTCTGCAATAAGACTCAGCTATCCATGCACTCATATAACCCAGAATTGTATTCACTGAACCCTTATATTTAGCTACAATGAACAAATAATTTAGAGCCACAGGATTGTTAAAGAAACTGTGGGCTTTGCCTATACATCAAATGCACATTGGTTTGAGGGCGATATCAGTGATAGATATTTAGAAGAGCTAGCAGTGCAGGCAAGTAGAAGACAGTTACCAGGTATCCATGACTGAAACCGATAGCCAGTCTCTCTAAACTTTCACACTTACCAGAAGTCCTGGCCCTGTGAATTTTCTGAGAAAAATTGGAAGATTTATTTACTCCATTCATGAATGGATCTTGACCATTGGCAGATTTCAGAATGACAGACGCACTAGTGGGCTGTTACAGGCTAGAAATTCCCCAATCAGACTTGAAGAAAAAACTGTGGTTCAAGCTCACTGGCTTATTTTATCTTGATCTGTAGTTCTCTTACTTCGTAAGAGTGAAATGTAGAACTTCATTACTGCGATGATGATATTTACGACTAAGAAAACTTTAATAACCAAAACAAGAATGACATATGATTAGCATCCCATGGTAACCATGGCACTTGTGAAGCTATACCAATAATTGGGTTGGATCCATGCTTAATTCATGTATTATTTAAAAATCAATAAATTTCTGGGGTTTAAAATAAAGGACTCATTATGTTCTGTAGGAATGTCTTACAGGAATAAGTGGGTTTCTACTGTATTTATTTTTATTTTTATACAACTAATTTAATTTCTTTCTTTTTTTTTTTCAGACCAAGCCAACATGAAACAATGAAAAAGTAAACCTGGACACTGACTAACCATAAATAAGTGGAATATTATAGATTAGAAATTGATAAGTTGAAATTTTATTGATCTAAACTTTAGTAAAAAAAATATGAATAAACCAAAGAATTCACCTAGTTATTAAAAATATATTTAAAAAATCTAAAAAATAAAAAAAAAAAAGAAGTGATAATAAGCTTTCATTCACATAAATTCAATAAATATAAGTTGACTGCCATCTTAATCACTTAGCTTAACCTAGAGCTACTTTCTACTTTTCAATTCCTTTACTTCATGTTAATTTTAAAACATGAGAAGTAAATGAGTGCGGATTGAAGCGTTTTGCACGCCTGAACTTTTTTTCCGAGCCGAATGTAAAATCTGACTGATATGCACGTATAGCCCAACGTTTATAGTGCCTGAACACAAAAGGATTAAGTGGAAGTATTATTATAATGAAATATACACCTAATAAATTGTAAGCTGCTCATATACAATAGCCAGATAGGTGTTTTATATTATCATATGATAAATATATATATTTCGGAAAAGTATGTGATATTAACAGTGGTGGAATGAGATCGATGTAACCAACATTTTTTAAAGCGAAAAAGTTTTAATTACAAAATTAAATTAAAGCTTTAAACAATAATGTTAGTTTTACTGTTTTCTATTACTTCTACATACTGTAGCTGGCAGATTAACAATGATATAAATGTTTAAAAATAAATATTTTTATGGTAATAAATGATAATTTTTGTATATGCAATACTATAAATTTATTATATTACGATTGTACTTCTAATAATGCTTTTGAATACAATATGTAAGTGAGCTGTAAAATTTATTGTAAAATACATAATGAATTCATTTTTTTTCCATTAGGCATTAGTGCTAAATACGCCTCTCTTTATCTATGTAAAGCTGAAATCAATTTTCTGTTTAAATGATTAAATAATTAGTGGTTCACTTTGGACACAAAGATATTTTGAAAAATGTATATTTGTAATGAGTGTATAGGTAATTATGGTTTGTATTCAGAAATTTTATCAAAAAAAAAAAAAAAAAGTCTACATGTTAATAACTGATAAATAAAAAAAATGTCAATATTTCTACATTAACTGTATAATAAGTAATAAAAGTTAAGTAAAATATACCTGATTTGTTTTGTCCTTTCCATGTTTCATAATAGTATGTAAGTTCATTTCTCATATTAAAAATATTTTTTTACTTAGTAGTAACAACTTAAGGAAGAAACCAACACAGAATTGATAAAGAAATTGAACCTGGAAGGGGAAAAAAAACAGTAAGGTCCATTGATGAATTCCTGGAAAAGGAAGTTTACATTTGTTTACCAATCACTGTTGCCATCTATCCATCTTAGTTAATTAGTTTTCTCCTTTTATTCATTTTAAACCATCACTTTAATTTTTCTTTAAAAATAATTATATTTCTTTTATCCAAAAAAAATGTGTTGTGTGTGGAGCATTAGTAGTGTTGTAAATGACCTATGTAAACATATTCAAATAATTATTGAACTGCCAGGTTATATTTCATTTATTTTAATTTTCTATAAAATCTTTAAGATAATGAGAAATTTACTTATTGAGTAGCCATAAAACCCTGCCATTTTGAGATTTACTATGTTTTTCAGCAGCTCAGTATTCTGTGATTGTTTATGCATTCTTGACTGATAGACCTTCTAAAGTAAGAAAGTCTAAAAAATATCTTCCTCAAAATCTTAAAGTTGACAATTCTTAAGATAAAAAATCTGTAGGTTAAAAATAAAATAAAAGAATTCTAAAGGATATAACAAAAATAAGATAGAAATACTTTGAGTTTTCACCATTGGTTCTTATTCTGAAAACTGATGACAGATGCTGTCTTACTTGACTTGCCGAGGAAAGATACGAGGAAGCCTATGGATAAATAGGAAATTAAAGAGGAACACTATCAAAACAAAATTATATCAATATAATATTTGTATTAAAAATTAGATTTAAACAATTTATAAAATATACAACAATTTGTTGTAATTCCAAGTAGTAAAAGTGGAATGTCACATGGAAGAATAATGTTATTGCCTGGAGAGTTCTGCTATTATATGTACTCTTAAATTCAGTCTAAATAAATCTGAGTTTTAACAATTATAGAGAGCATTGGAATCAACCAGAGATGACATTATAAAAACATAAATAAATAACAAGAATAAGAACAATAACATATATAATAGATTAATCATACCCAAATTTATATTTGCATTAAAAACAAAAATTATACATATAAATTCATTTTAACAACTGATTATCACATCATACAGTATAGATATTGTACTCCACTTTTTAACAAAATGTAAAAATATTAATTAATACAAACCATGTAAAAAATGACATTACATTATTCATTTCAAAAACAATAATATAAAAGGAAAATGTATAATAAAAAATAAACATATAGAGATTGGCACATAGTTTCTAAAGTCATTTTCTTAAAATTTAAGGAAAGGTATTGACAACAATGGATGCACTGTGAATGACAAATGGAAGCTTATCACTTCAACAACCTTTCTTATTTGAGAAATTATTTAGTAAACATTTAATGTTATAAGATATAATTATCAATTTTTAACGTGTTTTCTCCTTGATAATACCCTGTTGTCCAAGCACAGAACCATCCCATTCATCAATATAAGTAAAACCCCCCATAGAATCAAATAAAAAAATTATCATTACCACGTTAAAAGATTGAAACAAACATAGTTATTAAAAAGACTATTGTATTTATTTGGCTGATCTAAAAAAGGCCATATGTTTTAAAAATAATTTTTAGTTTAAGATTAAACGCTAAGGAAGAAACGAAAACGAATTTGGAGTAGGAATCTGAAAAGGGAAAAATTTGATTTAATAAGAATATTGATTAGTTTGGGAGAAAATAAAATTATTTAAGTGCACCTAATGAAACAATTATTTACAAATAATTACTTAGGTACACCAGTAAATGTTTGATATGTACAATAATATTTTGAAGACATTTAAAGTACATATGACATATGAGGAACAATTTTGGGCTCTATAACAGATTAAGAGACAAGACAAGGGTACATTTGAAAAATGTACTGAGAATTAAGTATCTTGTAACTCTACTATTGATCATCATGTATAAGGGGACTCGTATACTGGGCCAGCTAGTAATCAGACCCCCCCTCCCAATGATTTCAAGAGGCTCTCAGAATTTTAGTCTCACTTTTCGCACAATTACTTTTGTTTCCCTATGTTCCATGATATTCATAAAAATAAAAAATAAATTTAAATAACTAATTTTTAACAACCCACAGTAATAGGAACTACAACAATATACAAAAAGTATTAGGAACAATCAGAAATCGTGGTTTCAAAAAAACCATATAATACCCTATTTCACACTTGCATCCATTGAAGCATTGTTACCTTGTAGAGTATTATACAGGGTAAGATATAGACGGACAATTTATATCTATAAATATAAATCACAATAATATATTTGACCACATTAACATCAAACAGGTACAATGACGTTTTTTTTTCTCCTAATGCTTAATAGTTACCTTAAATTGATCAGTTGAAATACAAGTATTTCAAATAGAAAAAAAATTTCATCAATGAATACATTAATATATGTATATCAGGCAGTTAGTTACAAAATATAAAGGTACGTGTTACAAAATGTAATTTTCAAAACATTTTTTGAAAACTGTTAAAAATACATGAAATTGATTGTTATAATCTTAATTTCAATAATAATAGTGATAATAATAATATTTATATGTGTGTGTATGTGTATGTATATATATATATATATATATATATATATATATATATACACATACACATATATATATGTATACTTTTATATGTATACTTTTATATGTTGATTGCTGCCAGTTCACAATTCACACATTAGCACCAATAAAAATACATCTTTGAGAAAATATTTCCAATAATGTAAAAAATTGTACTATAAATCATCGTCTCCAATTCCTTCGAATGCATCATTTTCAACCAAAGGTTGGCTCTTACTAGGTTTTCCAGTAAGACTACTGAGTTTTTCAGACAGCCTTCTCATTGAAATAGTAGGTTCACTTCGGACTGGGGATCTACTTGTTCCATTCTGCAAATATTAAATATTTTTAATCAATTCAATAACATTAATATCACAGTAAATCAGGCACACTGATGAGATAATAGATTGAGTTTTTTCTTATCTTACATTACTAACAAGGCCCTGTTGAAATCATAATGATATAAAAAATAAATTACCGAAGTGCTCGAAAGTGTATCAGTTGAACTTGACTGGCTGACAGTAATAATAAGACTACTGCCATCTCGTTTCATGTAGCAAAATGAACCCCCTCTGTAGTCTTGTGGCTATAAACAAAAACATACGTTTAAATCCAATAGAAATTTGTATTCTATAACAAGATGAAAATGATTCCATTAATTTATTATTCATCCTATCATTATAAAGTAAAAACAACCCATAAAGATTCTTTGTATTTAAAATTTAGTTAAGACCTATTGTTTTAAGACCCAGTGATTAGACCAGGTGATGCTATCAGCATAGCCATTCAAACTTTTTTTTTATTTATTTTTTTTAAGAACCTCTTCCTAGTCATTCCTGACATGTACAAGAGGGGAGGGAAGGGAGTTATCTACAGGGTACCATCCTATTTTAAGTATAGAGGGGGATAAGTTTTAGTTTTGCGAAATCACCACAGAACTCCCTAAGGTACAGACAGCCTATATAGACATTCAATTATCAGAATATAGAAGCTGTTGTAGTCAAATGTGTTGAGGCATCACCTAAGTAACTTCGAGCCTGCAATAGTGTTAGTTTGATTCCAGCCGAGGCAGGTTGATTTTAATGACAATTTTGCAGTTATGAAAGTTTTCAAGTTATTCGAAAAATTGACTTTTTTAAAAACTTTTAAGGGTCCCAATTTTTTTAAACTTAGCCATATTGCACACCTAAAGCATATGGAGAACAACCATAAACAATTTCAACTACAAAGGTATTATTGTCAGCGAGGGAGTTGTTACAGACAAGCTTAGCCTGATTTTATTGAAGAGATTACTATCTAGTAATAAATGTCTGTTGAAAGAAATATAACAAAATTATATATAATTACTTATGATTAAAAAAAATCATCATGTTTGAATGACATAAAGTAAACTATAACACAACATAAACCATAATGTTTCAGTTACATTTATCTAGTAATTAAGATGAATAAAAAACCTAAGTGATAAGTTAAACTAATTTTAGAAATTATACAATCAATTGATATTCATTTTTATTTAGATAATAATACTTTTTATTGTATACATAAAAAATTTGCTTATGGCACAGTAATGCTTGGGTGAGATATGAAGATGATAAATTATACTTGATTTGAAATATTGAAAAATGATTCCTTACTTCCTTCATTCTTGCTCCAGTTTTCTTTAGCATCAATTCATCCACAATTGACTGGAGACACACAGACATTAAAATAGCTTGCTCACTTGTAACTGTTATCCATTGCAATTTTTCTTTTGCCATCAGATACTCAAATGAAAGATCCATCTCAGGATCCTTACGAAGGACTGTCTCTTCGCCATTATCAATAATATCCTGAAAAAATAAACAAAACAAATATTTCATTGATACTTTTGTTTCAGTAATTCTGTCAATAAAATAGTGGTATTACTTAAAAAATTTTACAATTCTGAATAATGCTTAATCAGTTCATGTACTTCAATTGTTGGTTGATTACTTGACTAACAAGTCAAAAATATAAAACTAATTTTAAAAGATTAAATAAATAATGAAAACTGCCTTCATAAATTAAATTGTCCTAACTGTATTTTTATATATTTTCTGAAAATGTGAAGTTTCATATATATATATATATTTTTGTGATTCAGAGTTATTTGTCACTTATATTTCCAATATGTAAGTAATAATTAGTCTGTACCAAGCAGATGGGTTATAATAAGCTAGCATAATAGATGAAAAGATGTTACAGCCCTTAGATACTTGAAAAAATTAGTACGACAGTAAAGATAATCATAATATATCATAGAAAATGTATCATTTTAGTTACACAAATAGTATCTAAGTATAGTAATAATAACCCATTTCTTATAGTTATATTGAAAGTTTTTATAAATATATTCGAATTTAATGTAATTCAATCAATCAAGGGATGAGTAGAGTTTAAGGTATATTATGTGCTGTTCTAAGCTTTTTAAGGGCACTAAAGAACCAAATAAACCTCCAACTTATGAGTTGACTTTACCAGAAAGCCATTTGGAATTTTTGCAGCACTGCAAGATTCAAATCAGAGGTTAAACCCACTTTGTTTTCAAAATTTAAAACTGTTAAATGTTATCGTAGCATTTTATCTATAAAAAACATGTTGATAATTGGATAACTTTACAAAAGTATATTTCTATAAAATAACTAGAGCAGAGTACCGTCATGAGAAAGGTTTTAATCTCCCTCGTCCTCTCTCAATATAATATTTATTTACCTCATCAACCCCCTCACTTTTTAGGTAATTGCAAAAATTAACTAAGCTTTAATCATAAAATTTGTATTGTTAATACTTAGAAATGGTTATGGGGCAGTAGCTCTTCTGTACCTGAAACACAATTTCAGAACCGTACACACAGGATTAATTACGTAGAATTACAAATTATTTCATTGTGTGTATAATATAATATACAAACTATACCTTCATACATATACAGATTTATTACAAATAACACTTAAAAATATTATATACAATGTTATTTAAAAATAAATTACTTTACTGTTATAAGAAGAATTATACTGCTCTCTGTAGTTATATTATCCTAACTGAATTTTGATAAGTTAAAAAGCGTGAGGCTTTATAAAGGGTGTTCCGTAAGTTAGCAATATTTAAGGAGGTTAAAGTATAATACAAAAAGAAACAGAGAAGTCCATATCGACATGTCATATTTTTTGTTGAACAAAAGACAACAACTAAAAAACTATTTGAGTTAGGTAAGTTTAAACTACAATATATAAATAAGGTATTTGAAGAAGGCTTTCAAGCAGCTGAATAACACAAAGTTTTGTTTTTCATAAAATCCAAATTGTTCTCATTTTTTTTTTTTTAATTAATCTCCCACTGCGCTTCAATTTTCCACTTATAGAAAAAGTTCCATGTTTAAAGCTTGGACAAGCATTAAGAAGCTTCAAGTCCATTATAACTTATAATTATTATTTAAATCTCCTAAAAAAATAATGAAAATCACATATTGATGTAAAATAATGAAAACATTTAGTATTGCTGGTAATGATTATTATTACCTTTTAATTCCTTATTATCATTTAATTATTATTTATTGCTCAAATTTTTGAGCCTAGAATTTTTTTTAATACCATCTAGTTCAAGACTTTCATAATAATAAAATTGTTTTTTATAAAAACAATTTTTCATGTATTTAATTTTACATATGTTTTATAAATGAGAAGTGTGTTCATTGATTAAGTGTGTTAAGTAATTTGGAATTACTTTTGGCTGAAAACATCAATACTTCGAAAAGATGGAATTTCACGTTGCATAATTTCTAATACTAAATTGGAGGTAGAACTCGGTTTATTTTGTAATAAACTTTAGACTAACTAATAATAATAAGTAATAAACTTTTAGAAAAACTTCCATGTTTAAAGCTTTGAAAAGCATTAAGAAGCTTCAAGTCCATATAACTTATAATTATTATTTAAATGAACTAAAAAAAATTAATGAAAATTACAGATTGATGTAAAATAATGAAAACATGAGCAAGGAAGTTTTTCATTTTTCTGAAAGTGGAAAATATCTAGTCCAGTAGTTTTTTATAATTTTTTGAGGTTTATTACTTCCATCATTTTCAATAAATTATTATTTATTTATTCATTAACATTGTACAACGTTTCGGGACACACCGTCCCATATTCATGTACTACAAAAACCTCATGATTTCACATGGGAAAATCATGTCCTCCATTTTTGCATCTTCACTTCTCTGTCTTCAGAGAAGTGAAGATGCAAAAATGGAGGACATGATTTTCCCATGTGAAATCATGAGGTTTTTGTAGTACATGAATATGGGACGGTGTGTCCCGAAACGTTGTACAATGTTAATGAATAAATAAATAATAATTTATTGAAAATGATGGAAGTAATAAACCTCAAAAAATTATTAAAAATTGACTCACCAGACTTCCTAGAGACATAATCCAGACTAGTCCAGTAGATGTTGATAAAAAAAAAAAAAGAAAGGCAGGAATAATTCAGGATTTTACGAACAAAATTTTGTGTTATTTAACTGCTCGAAATCCATCAAATGGACTTAACAAAGACAAATTTTACTTGCTTTAAAAGTATATTTGTCTAGCTTATTATGCTACAGTTTAGAATTACCTAACTTAAATATTTGTTGTTTGCATCCTAAAATTGTAATTTAGCAGATAGGACAATTTAAGTAAGGATGATAGTTTAAATAAAAGCATACTCAGAGCGGATATAAATAAAACAACAGCAGATATAACTAGTTTAACATTTCTACGCAATAATTACTCGTTCATTAAAAAGTAAATGATTGGTGGAGATAGTAAAATATAGATGAATTCAATAACAATTTATAGGCTAGTAAATAAATCATATCAAATGTAAAATGGTAGATGGATAAGTACTATTTTGTTTATAATAAATTACCTCTTCATAAAATTATTATTTTGAGAGAACTAGTTTAAATGGATAAATAATTAATTAAAATAATATATAGAAAAGTAAATTACATTGTGGGTTGTTATCCTCCAACATCGCATCCTGGTTACTTTAAAAGAACCCTCCTTGATTTCACCGCCAGGAATTTCCACTCTGAGATTCAGCTCCTTATCTCCAGCACTAATGATGACTTTTGAACCCGGAACTGGGTAATCACATAAACAGGGTTTGAACTGAATGTAGCCATAATATTTAAGAGTTCTTGCTAGCTCAAGATACTAAAACAAACCAAAGATTAACATAATATTAATATTATAGTCATATTGAAAAAAGATATCAAAATATTAACAATAACCAAAAATGGATTTTAATTTATTTTTTTCACTTTTACTTAGCTTTAAATGAAACATGTAGTAAATCATGAAAAATTTCAAATTAAAGTTTTCAACAGTAATACTTGTTAATTTTTGTAGGTAAGCATTACAGAATAATTGAGCTCACTTTAAATTCAATTTAAAAAATATGGGAAGTTTCTTTTGGCCATATTTATCCAAAACAAAATCTGGTGTGGTGCACGCATCACACAACTTTCACTTACCCCCCTATATTTGTCCCCAAACTTCGTGCGGAAGTTATTGCTGTTTTTAGAAATTTTCAAATCTATAAACTAGGGAAGGTAATAATTTTAAAGAAATTTTTTCTATTTTTCAGTTGCAATAAAAGTTCATATTTTAGGATTTCTCGAGATGAAAATAAAGAATATAAATTTTGTTCCTACCAAGAAAGCCTTTATGCGATCGGGAAAGATTGTGCAGTCTCGGCTTTTCCCAGTCGATTTTGATATATCTACTTTTTCTTTTTGTTCCATTGGTTACCAATGAAATTCATGAATAGTTTATATTTATCTATTGTTTATTATGCTAACAATAGGAATTGTTCATTTTTTTTTTCAAATAAATAAAATTAAAGGTACTTCAGAGGAAGAATTTTTAAATTTTAAAAGAATTTTTTATTTAAGCCCTGTCCGACAATTTCAATGAGGATAAGATATAGCTGATGTTAAAAACTATTTAGTTCTTAATTAGATGACATGGTGAGTTTAATCAAAATTACTAGCATGGATTTAGAAAAAAAATGTAAAATCAATTCTAAAAAGTGGCATTTTAGGTCAGCTGATTTTGTTGAAAAAGTTGCCGTCACATCCCAGGCATATACCCACCTTAAAAATAGAATATCATTTTTAGACAACTTTCCATTTTTGAGTAAGACTGTTCAAAGACCATTTCGTGAGACTAGGTTTTTTGGATTCTGGGGACCACAAAACATGTACTTCCACTGAAAACTTGGATTCAAAATTTTGTGCAATCGGAATACTTTCCCTAACTATATCTTCCATATATAATATAAGTAAGTATACTATAGTAATATAGTATACAGTAAAATAATATAGATAAGGAAAAGTAAAAGAGATATTGAACAAAAGAAAAAACAAGGTAGGTCCGTTTTGAAAATTTTAATTTATTTAATTAGCAAATTTGGTACTTGAATATTACAAGATAACAGGTATTAAAGAAAAAAAAAAGTTAAACAATATTTGATTTGAATATTTTTGGAAGAAATTATTTTAACTCTGAATAATTTAGTACCAAAACTGTTAATTAACAATTTGAAAATGGATTTGGCCGTTGTTTTTTTTTTTAATTCATTACTTGAATTAATAATATCTGTAAACCTTATTAAAAACACAACACTTTGCAACTAAATCACCATAAATAGAAAATATTGTTATAATTAAGTCTTAAATGTATCAAATAAACTTCAAATAACCTTAAAATTCAGTAGAAAACAAAGTATGTAATAATTAAATTAAATTGAGAATATTATTTATAAGCACCTTAAACAACTTTTAGCGCTTTCAGACCAACCTTTCATAGCAGCATTTTTTAGTTCAGAATTTAACATAAAATACTTTAAATTAAAATTTTTGCTTTACAAATTACAAAAAAAATAAAAATAACAATAAAATAAGAACCTCTTTCTTTGCTCCCCTGGCCTGCAATGTAGCCAATTGTTCTCTTACTCCTTTATTGCATAGAATCCACCCTCGTTCAATGTCAGAAACTGTTTGTACATAGATTATGTTAAGTGCTGCAGTATCTAGCATTAATTCCAAATCATAATCAATATCCCAATAACTGTAAAATGTTTGAACAAAAAATAGAATAGTAATCTAATTAAAAATGAAAATAGTTTTACAGAACCCAGACACATGCTTCAAAAACGATTATTTCTTTAATTTAATTAAATTATGAAACCATAGAAAGGAATAGTTTCTAACTGAGTTATATAAACTAATTAAACCTCACCTTTTTCTCAACATAATTTTATGATTGCCTTTAATATTTTTTTGTGATATGTATGGAGATTCAAAGTCTTGAAGTTTTCGAATAACTATAAATTTTAAACATAAACATTAACAATTCATAAAACACAGAACAAAATGAAAATATTACTGCACCAACTTACCAACTAAGTCACCATTTTCTTCCCTCTGGATTAAGAATAACGAAAAATAATATACATACATGCTAGGTAAATTTATTTGATTGCATACTTTCTAAAACAAAAAAAATGGATATTTATAAAAGAAGAAAATTGCTTTTTAATTAACACAGAATGAGAGCTATTTTAAAGCAAGTACTTCTAGGACAGAGTAAGTTCGTTCATTTGAGCTAGAGTTAACTTCAACTTTATAACCATTCATAAGGAAAACATTTAAAACAACTTCATGAGCAGGTGTTCCAGTTGATTCTTGCTGAGCAGTAAGAAGAAAAGCATTGAATAATTCCGCATTCAATATCAGAGGGTTCTGTCCAACTAAAATTTATGATGAAAATAACTTAATCCATGTTTGTCATATTTCATTGTACAACATTAAATTAAATCATTAGAGTATTGAAAACAAAGTTCTTGTGTGTAAAAAAAAAAAAGGCATTGCTATTAGTAATTAAATAACAAATATATGATAAAAACATTACCTGCTTGAATATACTTTTCCAACAGATATCTGCGTTCTTCAATTTGACCCACTGTAAGGGGCCAAAATTTCTTAGGGGGAAACACCGGAAAATCATCGGAATCATGGTATTTCTTTAATTGTTCATGTAAATTATGAAGTTGTTTATACCGCACTGTACAATGATATTCACCATTGATATGTATATTATAGCCCTTCAACATAAACAGTAAAAAAAAAAAAAAATAATAAATTATTAAAATTACTTAACTAGTATCACAATAAATCTTTTTCATAGATCAGGATAGCTTACAGTATATGCTGTTCCATTATCTTCAGTACACTCTTGAGTATCAGGAATAGAAAAGTGCATCGTCCTTAATGTTATGTAACTAACAACACAACCTGGAAGAACCTAACCATAATAATCTATCAGCCCAATAATTGCATTAGGAAATAAAAATAAGACCTATTAGTGACAGAATGAATACAGCTGATATTATCTTATCAACTTACAACCACTGTTTATTAAGGATGTGTCGAAAATAACATAACCACTTAAATAACCTGATACCCGAAGTTAGCTGTTCTACCTGATAACCGATTACTAAAATAACCCTATTATACAATATTAACTGCAAGTGTTCCAGGGCTTCATGTACGCGTCTTAGATATTAGAATTTTAAACTGATTTCAAACAAACTTATTTAGTAGAAAAAATGGGATTGAAATTGTTTCCAGTAAACATCGACATCGAGAGGCATTCAAATAGTTAATTTATTTGGGCTCAGCCAGAAAGTCTCTATGAAATTGCGTCAGTGGTGATATATTCATTGATTTGGAATTCAAACAGTATCAAATTTTAAATACAAGATAATTAATTAACTAGTCTCGATGGAAATGTTACGACTCGATGAGGTTCGATTGCCTTCCAGGCGGCGTTGATGCGCTGAGCGAGTTCCTGTAGTAGACTCTTGATCGTGAGCTAAACTATATGGAATGGATTGTACAGTCTTTATATGGAATGGATTGTTAGGAAGGAATTATATGGATTCCTAATGGAAGGAGTCCAGGCTTGATTGAGCGTATTGAGCGAGTTCGTTTCTCTCTATATGGAGTTTTGCTAGCGCTGTAAGCTTTAAATACCAATATGTTGAGTTCAAGTGGTCATGGTGAAACTTCATAGGACAATCAAAAGCAATGCAGAAGTCTCAAATTTTCCTTTTGTTTCGATGGGTATAGTTCTAAATATAGTTCTCATGCAATTGAAATTATTGGATGGAATGGACTGAGAGAAAAGATGGATAGTTATCATCACCTTGACATGATGGATTTGAATCAGTTGTATTCCATCACAGATTGTGTGGCATTCTATTTCATATTGTATTGCATTTATGGTACAACGGTATCGTCATTGAAGCAGCTATACGGTATTAAGACGATCTTAGGTTGCACGAAGAACGTTATCACAAGCTCAGGATTTCGGTCATAGGATCCAGTTGAGAGGAGTTAAATGCGTGAAGGTGAGTTTATTGCGAGGAATCAGCTGGCTATCGAGTGCTGGCAATTAGCTTGTCATAGAACGCAGGATGTTTCTGCGGCTTTGAGAAGGGTATAACCCAGCGGAGAGACAGAGGTACCTTTCAGTGTAAGATAGACAAAGAAATCGTTAAGGAAATTATGGAGGAGACGGAATTGGATGACCTGGACGATTGGGTGTGCAGGATTGCTGCTACTATACACAAAGACACCGATAACTTCCTCTAGCTTCACAAGATGATGTATATACCTATCTCAGAGCGGATGTCGGCCATAACAATTTAAGAATAAAGATCTATGTAAAAAAACTGACATTTAACAAACGCGCATATGTGAAGAGTTTGTAATGAGTACAATTTCAAGGATAGAGAGTATGGAAATGAGTTGAGCTCACAAAAACGGAGGTCCTAGGCCGAGGTTATAATAAAGGAAAAAAGAACTCCGGAAGTATTGGCCCTCGGGAAAACGGCTACGTTGCAGATCTGGCAACCCTCAAGAACGGCGATACTCTGGAAACCACCTTTGATTGTGCGGGCTATGTTTTCATTGAGGCATGAACCCCAAGAATAATTCATCTCAGTGTGATGCAAACGATTTTGTAAAATGTGTTACGGTGTTCCAGCACGGACTAATAATCCTCCTAGTATTGTAGATAGACCCAAGTCTGATTGTGCTCCCTTCTTATCACCTCAAATCCTCAAGAAAGAAGGATTGGTCCAAGTGAGGTGATAAGGTATCTTGGAGTAATATTTCGAAGAAATTTCAATATAAGTACGAACACCACTAACGCTTCCTGCCAAAACGAAGAGAGCTTCAGTTCATTCCAACTCGGAGCACCACCTACATTTTCTCTAGCCATTTATTGTGTTAATTTATTGAGTATGTAATGTGTATGTTGCCATATACAGGAGGAGTATGAACGGCGAGATAGCTCTACATCAGGATGAAGCAGTTTGCTCTGAGATTGTTCAAAATCTGGGTTACTTGAACATCTCAGTCAATACAGCAGAAATAAATTGTTTTGAGGTCAAGACTCCCGAAGACTCTCCATGTGAATGACACGGTGAGCTCACCTTCCAACTCTATCGTGTATTTGGGGGTAAAGCTAGACCATCATCTTAAGCTTCCTGTCCATCTATAAGGAAGAAAGAAGGCGAAACAGTAAAACGAAAGTCATGTGGTCTCAACCACCTCCTCACTTCTCCGTCTCTCTCACTGAAATTGAAGCTGCAGATCTACAAAAGTATCCTGAGGCCGGCACTACTATATGGGACACCATTATTTACCCACATATCACATGGCACCAAAATTAGTTCAAGTGTACCTAATATAATATATTGGAGTCAGATATAACACAACCACCTCAATAGCACCAACAGCTATGGATTTTATTAGATCTGTAATTTTGGTCTCATCAATTTTTATCGTATCTCCGTTCTTATTACAGAGCTAAAATTTTACTACTTAAACAAATTAAATTTTTTATTTATTTTTAACAGGCTTCAAACTTGGAGTATATCTCATAGATTATAAATTAGCTGAAGTCATATTTTTATATAAAAATTATAAGTATTATTATAAGTTATTTTTTCCTTGGTAAATTTCCAAAATTTTTATCTCTTCAAAACAGTGCTTCCTGAAGAAAACCTCATCTTTTGCATCTAACAAACTAAATGCATCTTATTGGTTTAGAGGACTTGTCTTAAAAAATGCAGAAAGAATGTGCTATGCCACAGTACACCAATCAAATCTGGGGCTTACAAAAAATTGAATTAAATCCTTTGATTAACTGCTGGTTAATCAAACCACACTGTAAAGAATTAGTCATATTGCCAATAAATGTATTACTGAACTTCGATATTGTAATAAACAACTATTGCTGCATTTTCATTGTGAGGTTAATAATTGAGTTATATATATATTTTAAATTTATTTCTTTTTCTTTCGAGAATTATAATTTTTAGATTACTATGACATTAATTCTATTTTATTTATATTTCTACTAATCCATTTGGAATCTTCGATGTTTTTGTAACAGGAACATTAGAAACGACTACTAAAAATAACAGCTTATAGCAATCCAATTGAATAATAACTTTAAATTATTAGAAGTAATATAACATTAATTATATTTGAAAAAAGTATAATAAAATTAAAATTACTGTATATATTATAATCTATATAAAATTTAGTTTCATAATGCTGTTGATATGTCACAGGATGATATCAGGGCGTAAAAGATAACCTTCTTCAGTGTTTGCCATAGAATGATAACCAGTAACCTGTTGTGTACCTAGTCTCCATTAGAATGTATTTCTATTTATTAATTCTAGTTTTTCCTCAAATATTTTACAGAATAAAGGCCGATGATGTATTAGGTTGTAATGGCTTTATTAAAAGTGCTATACCGATCAGTTTCTCAGATGTAGAAGTTAAATTGTAAGTTTCAACCTGTTCTTAGCTGTTATTTTCTAATCGTTAAATTTAGGTGCTATTTCTCTTTACTTAATTATGGATGTTTGAGTGGAAAGTCTGATTAGTTTGGAGTTATTTTATTTAATGTGTCTTAAATTAGTTAAATTATCCTACTGTAAATGATAACTGCATAATCTTTATGTATAAAACTATTTTTTTAAAAGTTTTAATCTTTTTTACAGGTTTACAAAACAAGGCAGTCTTAAGGATCACACAGAATGCGCCCCTAACAATGGTTATTACTTTTTACCCTTGTATGATAAGGGCGAGTATATATTAAAAGTTAGTAACTTTCACTTATAGTATCAGTGTATAGTTAAAGACACTAATTGACAGTGTTTGTATTCAACTAATCATTATTTGTCTAGGTGGTACCACCTGATGGCTGGAGCTTTGATCCTTCAGAAGTTTATCTTTCTGTTGATGGAGTCACAGATTCCTGTAGTCAAGGAAAAGATATAAATTTTGAATTTAAGGGTTTTGCTGTATTTGGTAGGGTAAGTACTAATTTGGGTTTAAGAAGTAGTTAATGTTTATTTAGTTACTATAGATTTATTATTTTGATTATGTTTTGAAACAGTCACTGTCACAATATTTCTTGACTTTTAATTGAAGTACATTGTGATATTGAAGCAATATATGGAATTATCGGGAAGAAGTATTGGTTGATCCTAACAATTTGACAATAAAATGTTATCACTTGTGGACTTTCATCACTGTTGAATGTTTCCTAAAAACTGAAATTCGAGAAAAATTCGTGTTTAGATGCACAAACCATCAATGAACGTATGTTTTGCTCATCTAGGTCAAATGATTATGGATTTGGCTCTTGAAGCCATCAATGAGAAATAGGAAAGGATATCTTTTATCAAAACTATCAGAGATAATTTTTTCAAGAACTTATTATTTGGGGTGGATGATAATAAGTAAAAAGTGTGCACAACACATTTTCTATTATTTAATGGAAGATGGTCCAGTTGCAGTCAAATAAATGTCAAAAGTAAAATAAATAAAATAAAAGTCATATAGTGATAAACTGATTTAATTGATCCAAAATGCCTAGCCTCTATAATATTGTTGGTAATGTTCGAATAGAATGGTTTTATGTATTATACACAGTCAGTCAGCGATCTTCCAGTATTTTCTATTTTTGCTTACGGTTAAGTATAACTTCTTAAGTGCAGTTAACTGTTGTAATAAAAATTTATTATTACATCATATGTTTATATATCTTTATTAATTATTATTTTTGTCCATTGTGAAATTTTACATTGTTTACTTAAAAATTATGATTTTTACACTGCTAATTGCTTTAGAAAACTGGGTTATAGCCATTGTCAAAGATCTGAAAAAATGGCGACATTGCCTACTTTGAAGTTACTACAGATCAAAATTTGATGCCTCATGTCCATGTTGTGTGATATAAATTATTAATGAGAACATTCAGTGGAAGTGAATGAAGCTATCTTTTTACAATTTTGACATGTTGTACAGATCTTGAAAAGAAAATCAGATTGCAAATACCTTATTGAGTCGGCGCAGCTCAGTGAAATCTAATTGGCTGTACTTATAACATTTCAGCATTATCACCTCAGAGTTACTCACATACTGTACTGGACACGTGTCCTTAATCTATTGTTCTCAATAATCACAATCAACAAGATAGATTTTTGCTTCCCATTCATGTGCCGAACTGATTTCAAAATTTCTTCCAAATTAAGAGACTGGATGAAGCTAAGATCTTTTCTCATTTTAAAAGGCATCTACAATAATGCCTAGCTCCTATAATGTTGCTGGCAATTGTCTAATAGAATGGTATTATGAAACCAAATGGCTCATCATCACTTTGGCACTAAAAACTCAAAACCTAGGTATCAGGGGTAGGGAATTAGTTTTAGCTGATGCAATTCATTCCATCAGGTTAAGTATGACTTTGGATGAAATGGATGTTTACACACGTCAGAGGAAATCAGTAAATGGAAGCTCTCTATAATTATAGCTTATAGATTCTAATTAAATATGATTAAGTAATATCCATTTGTAGAGGAGGATGAGTTATTGGACATGAACCCTCAATGTATTAGAATCCAACTGCTGGATGCTAGTAAAGCAATTAGGAGGAACTAGTTCCAAAAGAAAAGTCAACTATTAAACAAGATGAAAACCTAGACCGAGACATACCATCAGATTTATTGCCTTCTGAACCAGCCTTAATATGAAAAAAAATGCTGAGGTACTGATGACATGCAACTCAATTATCCTTTGTTATTTTTGTAAAAGTCAAAAGCATGACATTAAATCTTTAGATCATCCAATTGAACTTGCCCTCAGACGATGAAGCAGAATACATCATAAAACAGTTTATCACTACATCATGTGTTTGTATTTCTGTTTAATTATTTCTATTCAATATGGAATTCTGATCTGAATAAAGTCTTAATTGATAATGTATTGTTATTACAATATCCCACTGATACTAAACTCCATTTCTCATTATCAGAAGTGAAGTCATCTGGGCTTGGGTATGTTGATGGATTTAGTATCTATGCAAGGAAGTGAACACAACATATAGTCACAGATATTTTACATCCTTTGCACATTTGAATATAAATGTTTTCCTATCTATACTGGGATTGGTAATGGTTTGGGGGAACAAGTCCTAGAAATGGGCCTACTATTCCTTTTCACCTGTTTTTCCTTCATTTAAACCATCTTCTTTTTCTAAAGAAATTCAAAAGAGGCTTTTTATATATTTTTTTTTTTTTTTTATGAAATCCAAAAGGAACTTAATACTAGCTATGTCATTTATAGTTTGAGTTTATTAATATTTATGTTTATTTAGGTTGTCAGTTCTGGTTTTAATGTTGGTCCTAAAGGAATTACTGTGGAGCTGTATCCTCTCAATTCTGAAGCTCCAATTTTACACACTCTAACATCTAACAATGGTGATTTTATGTTTACACCTGTTTTACCGGGTGATTATAAAGTCAAAATATCTCATCAAATGCAAGTACCATTCATCTATACTGTATATATCAGGTTTTACTATCTATATATTACCCATTTACAATTCTTTATACTAAATTTACAGTTGGAAACTTAATAAAACCGAAGCTAATGTGAAGGTTTTAAAGGATAATGGTAAAGTTGCTGAGGGGGGATTGGCTGTTGTTGGGTACGATGTGAGAGGTTCAGTTACAAGTGATAACCAGCCAATTACAGGAGTTAGTTTTGTTTTATTTTCTAAAACACGGGTGAGTTTTATTATAATTATTAATATAACTTATTCACATGCAACTAATCAATATAACTTTAAGTAATTATTTCTTTAAACAGATAAGTGTGACAGGATGCGATGTTAGTCCACTTACTGGTTTTTCTGGTGATGGATTAGATCTCAAAGATTTATCACCAGTTTGTCATGTTTCCTCTAATATGAAAGGAGGTTTTATTTTCCCTGTCCTTCCTCCTGGGGATTATGTTTTGGTTCCTTATTATAAAGGCTCGAAAAGTACTAAATTTGATGTGCATCCGAAGAAACTCCCCTTTACCGTCTCCCATGGTAGTCTCACTCTACCATCCTCATTTCAGGTAAATAAAGGTGTTTTTCTTTTATTTTGTTACTTATAAAAGATTTTTAACTTCTTAACTGAATGCATTAGGTCAAAGGTTTTACGGTTAGTGGAAGAGTGCTTTGGTCCCCTACTGGATTGCCTATGAGTGATGCCAAAGTTATTTTGAATGGCAAGGAAGTTGCAACAACCAGTGAAGATGGTACTTACAATTTGGAAAACATGAGGGCTGGAAACTATAAAATCAAAGTCACGAGTGGTAATGTCAATTTTCAATTATATAATTCTGTTGATCATTATCAACAAGTTTTTTATAATTAAAACATAGTATAATTCTGTAGTTAATAAACTGACTCATAAACTCAGTTCTTATTGAATCATGTTTGATTTAGCAGAAAATGTAATTTTTGAAGAAGTTGATGTCAAAATAACATCTACCGTTTTGCCGGATTTGTTTCCTAAAAGTTACTCGGTTTGTGGCCACCTGTATTCGACTACTAGTTCTGGACCTTATAAATTGAAAATATTCTCTAATGATCATTTGACTGATCAAATTATGACTGATGAAAATGGCCATTATTGCATATATTTATCGCGAGGAAGATATAGTATAACTCCATCAGTTGATGATAAACAAAGGACTGAAGGGCTCTTGTAAGTAATTCTTTGATATTTATTGTCTGTATTATATACAAGTAAATTTTAGCCATTGGCTTTACTTTGAAAGTCCAAATCTATTAACACAAATCCATGGCAACCAATTAATATCAAAATTTATTTTGAAAATTGACTTTTGCTAGTGCTAGAAGTGTTTATATGTTTAATCCTGGGGTGAGATGGTTAAAATGTATTATATATAGGATCCATGAAACTGACCGAATGTGTTATGTTTGGGAAAATGGTTTCCCAGTTGCAGCTTTTTCAAGCTGGGTATTTTTTTTTTATATTGAATTTTTGTAATGATTAAATAAGCATGTAAGATAAATTAACCTATTATTAAAAAAAATAACTAGCATTACAATAGCCTGTTGGGTTTTAGTAATTTTTTCATTTCTTTAATCATTTTTATTTTTTATGTTCGATCAGGCCTAATGCTTGACCTCCTGTACGTACATGTCAGTCTTTTCTAATAGTGTGGAGTACCATGTTAAAGGCTGATAATATTGACCTGTCTAGAGATTTTGAAGATTACATCCATTATTAAAGGAAGCACCACGAAGTATGGTTACACATAGAAAGGGATAGGGGTTTGCATGTATGAAGGAAAAAAAAATAAAGAATTGTTTCTTGTTCTTAAAAACCAACAGTCGAAGGTAGCTCCATCTTTACCCTCATTTAATGACATTAAAGTAGAACTCAATTGTAACAAAAAAAGTCCATGTTTACACTATTCCGATTACTTAGAGAAATGGAGAAAATTGATATTTTGTGTTTTTTAAGTGTCACTATTTTTATTTTTATTTTAATAGCAAAGAATTGAGTATTTTATGAAAAATAAAATTATGATCTCTTCAACAGGTTTTAACAAAGACATATTCTACATAAATTTCCTTTTTATTTGACATAAAATTCCATTTTATTTAGTGTAGTATGCTGTAATTTAATATTACTTTATATAATTTTTTAGTAGTTGCGTCTTATATAAAAAAAAAATATTTAAAAAAAAAATAAAATATCAATTTCGAGGCCTTGGATGGCTGAATGTGTTGAGCCACTAACTTATCATTCTGATGTCAAAAGGGTTTGTTTGGATATTTGACTTTTTTTTTTGTGGCAGACCCTTGGAATAAATCTATACTTTCCCACTTTGGCTCGAATAGTTTGGTAACCTGTAGGATAGTACGTTTTTCCTGTCAAAAGTTAGAAAACATAACGATATTAAATCCCAAATAAAAATATAAAATGTTTATATAAATTTTCTATTCTATAAAGAATAAAGAATTGTCTATATCAATTTCTTTAGACAGGGATTCCATGGGAACACTGAATTTCTGTAAGCCTCTTCCTGGGGATTCGCAAAATAATCTAGGAATAAATCATTCCATGCCAACTCAAATCAATTGACAAAGGTTTTCACTGCAAGAAAAAGATTGGGAACTACTGGTCTATTTGGAATTTTTGTTTGCTTTTGAAATCTATTTTAACCTCTTTAAATACTGCTAAAGACTTAAGGAATGCCGTATATAATGAAAAAATTGATGGACATTGTTAACAATTAAATTGTTAAAAATAACAGATTCTTTGTTTTGGTAATATTTTTATTTTTGTCAGTACATTCTGTGGATTAAAGTTCATTGAAATAAATTAATTCATTGTATAATGTTGGGCAATGAACTATTATGGTAGTTAATTATTACTGAAATAACGTAATCCTTAGTAATAATGATCATTAATCATTAAATTGATTAATTATTAGTAACTAATTTATGTAATCATTTCTAATTTATATCATCATTGTTATAAGTGTAAAATAGAATATAATGTTTCCAGATTTTCCCCAACGAGTAAAGATATTGAAGTTGTTGACAAATGTTTGGACAATGTTGATTTTTCACAGCTTCGGTCTACAGTTAGAGGTAGAATCGTTTGTATGTCTCCATGTCCTCCAATTACTATCAATTTGAAACCTAAAGGAAAGGGGCCTGCAAAGCAAGCTGTAGCACAGAGTATGTCCTTAATTTATTTTGCGAATTCATTTTTGTTTGTAAACTTATTTGTATCATCTCATTTATTAAACAAGGCTCTAATCAAAATGGAACAGGACATTATTTTTATCCAATTTTGGATAGAATGTTTGTTTAGTTTTTTATTTTCTGAGTTATAAAAAAGAAATTACCAAACAAAAATCTATCAACTATTCTAATTTTCCAACTTTAAAATAATTGTGATCTTTTTTAACAGGTGGACTTTATGAATTCACTGATGTCGTACCTGGAGACTATGACATCTACATTGAACCAGGGCTTGGCTGGTGCTGGGAAAAAGAAACCATGTCACTCTCAATTATGAAAGAAATTACGGAACTTCCTAATTTTACACAGTCTGGCTTTACTGCTACCATTGTGTCATCACATGATACTAAGGTCAGATTCTTTATTTAAAAGTTTTGACATTGAATTATTTGAGAAGTTAGCTAGAAAAATAAGTATAGCTTAATTTATCTACATAATTATTTGTGCTATCTACATCAGAATTAAAAAAAAAAAAACAGAATTGAAACATATTCATAGACCAATTCCTAAACTAAACTCTTAGGGCTGCTGTTTCAAATTCTTCTCCCTCCACTCACAACTGCCTGAAACTCAAGATATCATAAGCAAATGCATTGAATGAGTAAATTATAATTATAGCTGTGTGTTACAAAATGTACTTCATCGATTAAATTTTTGTAACACAAAAACTTACAATATAAATATAGCAGAGAAAGATTGGTGCAATGGAAATACCAGCTGATATTATGAAACCAATGCTAAAGCCAATGAAAAGTACTTACAGAATAACAAAACATCAATATTTATTATAAGCAATAATTGTAAAAAATTAGAATCTCAATTAATTCTAGTGGAAGCCAACCTAGCGTTTATGAGAGAAAGGTGGTAACAATAATCCTTGGTTTTTTAAAAGTCCATAAACACCTTAAATTGGATAAAACTAAAGGCAAAATTGAAATCAACAAACAAATGAAGTTATGAAAAACAAGTATCAAAATAGTATTCCAGTGTGAATGGCTTGAGTGGACCTTCACATTTGAGAAACTTCCATAAAAAGATAAAATAGAAGAAAAAAGCATTTGTGTTTCAATACCTAAACATATAATAGCCTCTAAAATCTCAAAGTTATTAAAAGAACAAGACAAAAATAAAATAGACAAAACAAAACAAATAGGAAAATAGTCATGAAACTATTTAATTTTAGCCAAAATTGTTAGGTATTAGGAATAATTTTTTATTATCCATAAGGTTTAATTTATTTTAAAACCCAGACCTGCTCATAAAGAGCATAATGAGTACCACCATTAACAATTTTTAATTTATAGATATTGTAGTTTTTGAAATATAATCACCAATGAGATCCATTAAATCCAGGTGATTGATAATTTTGTGTACTAATTCACTTATTCTGAGTATATTACTTTTTTTTCTGGATTTCTATGTTAATTGATGTTATTATTTTCTCCATCATGGACACAATAATTGTTTTTGCTTCTTTGTGGAATTAGCATATAGTTTTATTGGTTCCTTAATATACTTTTTTTTTTTTACTTTCTTTCGCCTGGTTAATTTTTTATATCTCCAATTGAAATTTGATGGGATTATATGTAACGTATGACAGATCTCTTAAAATGATACATATATGTGAACAACGCTAAATATATTCCTAATCAACATTTCTAAAATTAATGTTTTTATTTGAATTATCTTTATTAAATTGATTGACATTTTCAGGTATCATATTGGCCCGAGGGTCATGAAAAAGAAAAGCTAGAAATGAATGTTTCACCTGGTAGTACGCATATCTGTGTTGCTAAGTATTCGCCTTATATTTTTGAACCTATTGGCTGCCATACTTACAAAGAACGGAAGATCCGTTGGGTGTCTGGCGCCATTGAACTGTTCCCTATGACTCATGCTAATGCTTTTTATATTGAATCAACCCATCCGATTGATGATTTGAAGATGACAGTACGAATCAAGTTGAAAAGTAAAGATCAACTACCAGAAAAGTAAATACATTTTTGTATTTTTTTCATATTGGGTATATCAGTATTAAATATTTTTCTTTCCACTTACTAATAAAGAGACATTAGTTCAGTACAGGTACCTGAGCAAATGTTCTTTGAAGACACTAGTGTAGGAATTTGGAGGTATAAACTGTCTTTACAAATTGCTGAAGGGTCGTTTGTGACTGTTATTCCCGCTGCTAGTTACTCTATATTTACTCCTCAATCTGTACAGTTGAAGGGGGCGCTGGACTGTACTAATATCACAAAGCCTCTGTTCTTTGCTGAGAGGGGACAAGTCATTTCTGGTAATATTTTTGAATTTATAAAATTAAAAATTTATACCAATATGTATTGAAAGCATTCTGATCTGGTCATGAAGTGTTTAAAATGATATTATTTTTAACACTTAGCATTCTTACATCTATAAATTTTATTATTAAAATAGCAGTGGTTATCATCATATAATAATTAATTCAAAATTTAATTTAAGAAAAATTATATGAAATATTGAAATAAAAAACTTGTTAGTTATAAAGAGAATATGAAGTTGAAGGGTTTGCAGCAAAAAGTAAGGTAACTCCATCATAAGATGATATTATTTCATTATAGTTCATAAGGGTATAATGGTTTTGTTTTGTATCAGACATTTATAGTTTTAATCATTAATCCTTTTGTTATCCAATATATCTTACTACCTGTCTTATTAATTTATGTTTGTGTGTGTGTACTTGCGTGCGTGTGGTGCAATAAATTGTTTTCCTTGAAGATGGAAAACCTTTGTGTGACAAAAAGAAGGTTGCTTTAACTATCAAAAAACTATCACATACCTAGAACTTATCTTTTTATTTAAAAGAGTGTCTTATTATTTAATAACAAAAATGAGGATTTTTTTAAGCAGTTTCTTATATTAAATAACATTTCTAGACAAACTTATGGCACTGTTTTAATCCAATGCATCTTGAAGGCATCAGTCACCAAAAAACAAATGGAATTTTTTAACTATGCATAAAATCATAAAAATATTCAGAACAAAAAGTTTTACAATATAATTTGTTTTATCAATCTGTCATAATTTAAGTTTTCTTAATTGGCCGGGGAAACCAAAATGGCTGTCATGATCATGAAGCGTTAATTATGATGATGGATTCTTACTGGATATGAAATTCTAAAACAATTTTGTTCTATGAAGTTTTTTTATATTTTCTGCACCTTCAAACAGTGAATAATTGTTAGTGGTTTTTGTTTTGATCAAACCTTCCCATATCCAAAGTATGGGGGAAATCATATCTAAAGTCAGTTTAGTTTTATCCATAGCTGAATCAGTTTGTAAAGTAAAATATTGAAGTAAAGGGGAGGGGAGTAACTGTTTATTGAGAGAATGAACCAAAAGTTTTTATAATATTAGTTAATGATATTAATTTAATTTTGATTATTGGGAAAAGTAGGTTCTATTGCTGATATATGGATTTGATATGGGGAGTCACCATTTAGTTTTATTGGCCAGAAGATGAAAATGCATGTTTCCCTTACTTGTGAGCTGTCTGTACCCTCACTGTGATGGGTCTCCTGTGCTGCTGCTGAAAATATGTGGGTGCCTGGCCTCTAGGCTGTGTGCGCCCTGGGCCACTCCTGGAGCAGGCTCTTCTAGCCAGACAAGGTTGCTCTTCAGAGTTTCGAGACACAGGAAGGTAGAGCTCCCTGCAAAGTCGGCAGGTTCATGTCAGTCGGGAATTAGACATACGAGGTGATAGTTTCCTCCGTTCCTGTTAGGTGGCGCCTTGGCCAGTGAGCTTCTATGCCAATAAATGGGGTTCCTTGGGTCTTTTAGTAGTAAAATTATCTCCTATACTTTACGATCATGACAGCCATTTTAATATCCTTGGCCAGTCGAGGCAATAAAAATTATTGGTGAATTCTTGTAAGAAATTGGATTTTAAAGCAATTTTAGTCTATATGTTATTTCGATTTTCCATGCTATTTACACACCTGTAAAAAAATATTTTTTTTGTGATTTATGTCTTGAAGATGGATCAGATCAGAAAAGTAGTAATTATAAATTCTTAAAATGTGATATATTACCAGAACCAGTTAAAAAAAGTACCGAAATTGCAGAGTTAGGTGAACTGGAGAATAACTGGATTAATTCAGTTTATGTGTGTGTGTGTAAAAAAAAAAAGAAGATACCAGGGATCATCAAAGGAAGATCGTGAACTTGGTTAGTTTTGCTATACATAAAAATAGATTCATGTATAAAATAGATATTAATTTAAATTAAGAGAAATCATTGTAAGTGTCTGTATTCTGATTGCCTAGCAACAATACGCCCTGAGATTAAGAGTCTTTTTATAGAATAAAATTCAATTATCTATTTAGTATTAAAGTTCTTAATTTGAACCCAAATTAT
>NW_027115442.1:0-9992 GCF_000696795.3 Halyomorpha halys | reverse complement strand
ATGAGAATTTTTATTTTATTATATATAATATTATAGACTCTTAATCTCAGGGCGGGTTTCTAGGCAATCACAATAGTCAACTAAATTATTAACTACCATTACAATTATACTTAAAATTCTATACAATAGAATCGAAAAAATTCTATTTTTTCTACAACACTAACCAATTTATACAATCTTCTATTGATGATTGAAATTCATAAAATAAAACATATCAAAAACCCTTTATACATCAAAATATACTATTTACTCAAAAAGAGTATATTACAATATATATATATAACTTACAGCCTTAGTCAGCTGTTACTTCGATGTCAGCTGACTGAGATCAGCTGATCGCATGTATATAAAGGGATGTACCGAACCCAATAAAGTTAGTATGTTACAGCAGTTCACACGTGTTACATCTTATTCCTTCTTCTCTTTTTTTACATTTGGCTTTCGCCGATACTTAACTTATATATATCAATGTATATCAAATTATAGATACATTGAAAAAAAAATGGTTTGTATTACATGCTTCCTTACCTACTTAAAATTTAATTAATCTTTTAATGTATCACCCACCTCAGAAGATATTTGCTCAAAATGATTTTGATATTCAAGGCACCGAAAAAACCATTAACTATCCCTTAAGATTTATATAGAAAGCTTTTTTCATAAATTATTTCTTATTTTGTAACTGTATTAGCTTTAAACAGTGTTTTGTTTTCAGGAAAAGTGACTACCGGGGATAACAGAGGGTTGATAAATGTTTCGATCAGTATCCTTGATGGGGATGGAACTGTTCTTCATACCCAAGATACTGCTCAAGATGGCTCTTATAAATTCCCCCCCATTAAAGCAATGTCAAATTATAGGTAAAATTCACTTCATCTCTTTTAAATTTCACAAAATATTTTAATGATACTATTTTAAATCATTTATAATATTATTTGTTATAAATAAGATTTAGATTTAATTTATATTTTTTTAGGCTTCTTGCTGCTAAGGAAGGGTACGTTCTTACTGAACAGTCCATGCGAGGGCATTTTAGTGCTCATAAACTAGCTGAGATTGTTGTAAACGTCAAAGATGTAAATGATGGATCACCCCTTCAGGTTAGCTATTTAAAGTATATATAATAAACTTCTTTTTTTTCTGTTTGCATAAGGAGATATTTAATATTGCATTAGAATTTTTACTTTTTTTGGGGTTAGAATTTTTACCAATCATGTGTATTTTTAATGATTTGTTCTATCAAATTTTCTTTTTAGGGTGTCTTGTTGTCTCTATCGGGAGGTAAAGATTATCGCCGTAATGCTCATACTGATACAGGAGGAGTAATGTCCTTCCTATCACTTAGTCCTGGTGAATACTTTTTAAGACCTATGATGAAAGAATATCGTTTTCACCCGACCAGCAAAATTATTAGTGTTGATGAAGGTGCAACGGTACAGTTTACTTTAAGGTCAGAATTAGCATAATGTTAATTTTTTTTCTTTTAGTTGTTTTTTTTAATTTGTTAGAAGTTGAATTAATGGTTATTTTTTTATTGTACCTTGTAACTTTTTTATGAAATAAATTAAATTATTTTATCGATTTTTTTATATATTATTAGATAATCATATGCAGGTAATCAATCAGAAGAAATTTGGAAAATGAGATTGTATCAGTATTTTTATTTTATTTCTAATGATAAATAAATAATAAATCTTAAAAACATTGCTGAAACATTACCACAAATCTTTGTAGTACACTCACTTACAATTGTTTACAAAGATATTGGTTAAAATTTGTGAGCCATAATTCTTTAAGGCAGAATGTTACAGTTAAAAAATTAATTTTTCTCAATCATTTGTGAATTTGAAGACGAACAACAATAATTCAGTAATCTGAACTGATTGCTGTGTGGGTGGTTTCAGATTAGTGAAAAGTTTGGATTACAGAGAGATTTTGAGAAAACTGCATTCAGTACATACATATCACTGTATTAAGTGGATACATACATGTACACTCACTTGAAAACATAATTTGTATAAAGATTAATTTTTTTTTTTTTTTTTATAGAACTTGGTTGTTTTTGTTTGGTTTGAATTTTTGAGGAACTTCCTCACTGTTTCTTATTGTAATTATGAGAGATAGTTGACCGTGTATGATGAAGGAGGAGAAGATGGTTGGGGGTACGGTCAAAGTGAAACAAATAAGTTGGTGTTACTTATTTAATTGTGCTAACATTTCGGCTAGAGTTTCTAGCCTTCTTCAGGGCTAAGAACAGAACAAGATAACAACCACAGTAAGTATAGAAATTAAAAAAGAAAGTATAAACAGATTTCTATACTTACTGTGGTTGTTATCTTGTTCTGTTCTTAGCCCTGATGAAGGCTAGAAACTCTAGCCGAAACGTTGGCACAATTAAATAGGTAACACCAACTTATTTGTGTTTCACTTTGACTGCACCCCCAACCATCTTCTCCTCGTACGTTTCTTATTTTAGATATTGTTGAGGAAAGATTTTTTGCCATAGAATACTGTTTCATATTGCTCATTGAATGCAATGATTATAATGAGACACTATTTTTATGCTTTACTGTTATGAGTTCCTTAAACTTTCTCTTCTTCAACATTTGACACTTTCATAAAGCATTTAAGATTCATTTCACATGGAAATATTATGAAGGAGATAGATTTGCTGTTATGGTTGGTAAATCCTTTCACATGGCGAGGAGAGATTCACAGGTCTGTATAAAAGGCTGAAAATATTTCTTGGAAGTTCTATCCTCCCGGAGATCTCCTAGAACTAAGGAGAGGGGATATTGTGCAATCACAGAACAATAACTGGCTGGTATTTATTAACTCCAGGATAAACAAATGGTTGGAAGAGAAAGTCGTAAGAGACTGTCTACAGACAACTTTTTGTATGACTTAAGCATTACTTATACCTATCTCCTCCGTATGAATCAGATCTTAAGATTTGATGATTTCTTTTAAACTTGAATTTGTTTTCATGTCCTTCAATCCATGCTGTAACAACTGAATCATTAACAATTGCACCAGTGTAGATTTCAAGTGGTAACAGCTTTTTTGTGTTTGTTTCTTTTTTGAGGATAATCTCTTTTCTCAGCAAAGGATTTCACAAAGTGTCCATGGTCTTCAGCTTTATATTGATCCATCCTCGCCTCAATTTTTTTTGCTTGTTTGAATATTGAATTTGTCCAGGCTATGGAATTTCATTACAACGATTTCACTATATGTCAAAAGAATAAAAAAAGGATATTTAAAGAAAAAAAGGTGTACAATTGTATCTTTTAAATGGATTGTTTTGCTGTTTTGTCAAACCAGCTAACCAAAAGTATTGTGTTGGATCCTATCTAACCTACATTCTTTTTAAGCTTTATTGTGGATTTTATTAAAACATTTGTCATATATATGATTTATTATTATAATAAATATATTGGTCTATAATTTATAATTTAATTTTCTATTTTTGTAGTGGTGAGAGAGTAGCTTACAGTGGTCTTGGATTGGTCACCTCATTAAATGGTGAAGGTGAGGGAGGTGTTGTTGTGGAAGCTGTTGGTTTAGACAAGTGCAACCTTTATCAGGAAGAAGCGACTTCAGGAAATAATGGACATTTTAGGATCAGAGGTCTTCAGCCTGGGGTATGTAATTATTCTAGTAAGAAAAAATATGTTTAGTTAATATGTTGTTGGTTTCTCCCATGAAGGATTATAATGACAAGATTTTCATATTGCTCCATTAGTGTATTTATTAGCTTAATCATAGTGGTTATGATTTTAAAATTATATCAAATTTGTTCTTGTTTTATAAAGGAAATTGATAGTTACAATTTTCTGTTTGTTTAGTGTGGATACAATGTTCGTGTAAAGGTAGGTCCAGAAGTTAATCAACATATTTCAAGAGCTACTCCAGAAAATATTACTATTAAGGTAAGATTAAAGTAGTATTTTTCGTTCAATTTTGAAAGTTGTTTTCTTTTTTTATAGAAGTGTATTGCTTTAACCTTGTTAAACATTTTCAATAGCCTCCTTCCAGTTCTACAAATATTTGATATCATTATATTAATTTTCCTTTCTTGCCTACACTAGTTACTTTAAAAACACTTCTTCTTTTACTTCTCCTTATAGTGCCTACTCAGCATAGGGAAACGTTCAGCCACTCGCTCCAATTTTCTCTATCAGCAGCTAGGTTCCTGGCCTGACAAAGATCCTTCTCTCTTCCTCTGCAAAGCTTGTCAACATACTCCCGGTAGGACATCCTTGGTCGTCCACGAGGCCTTCTGTCATCTGGTATATACTCCATTGTCTTTAGGGGTTCTTCATTCTAATGATGTGGCCAAACCATTTCAACTGCTGTGTCTGCAGAACCTCCTTCACTGAGGCAGTTCTCAGTTCCTGGCGTATCCGCTCATTTTGGACACAATCTCTCCTTGTCTTCCCCACTATTCTTTGCAGAAACTTCATTTCTGCAGCAGTGACTCTACTCTCCTGCTGGTCCATCAATATCCAGCTTTCAGCTCCATACAAGAGTATCTGCAAGTATACAGACTTGTAGTTATGGAGCTTGACATTCCTACCTACCTCTTGCTTCCCTATTACAGTATTGTAGATCTTGTAATAGACTGCATTAGCCTTCCTTATCCTGTTTGATATTTCTGGGTCTATTTTCCTAGACATTTCTATTATAGTTCCTAGGTAGGTGAAATCTGCAACCACTTCCATCTCTTCCCCGTTACAATATATATGGAGATCTTCTACTTGCCTCCTCACTTGTAATATCTTACTTTTGCTGGTATTTATCTTTAAAAACACAGTAGTGTTTAATTCATTTATATGAATGTTTCAGACTACCAAATCTATAAAAATGAAACTGAAATTTTTCTGTAGTTGGCTCTAGAAGTTAATTTAGTTACTGTCAAACCATATCATTGGCACCACTTTCTTTTTTTTTTTTTTTTGACATCTGATAAAGATTTTCAACTTGCAACAATACAAGTTTCATAAAACTGCGTAGGTTTAATCATGTTGAATTATGTGCCTTACAATTGCCATTATGCCATGATTTGTGAACAGTATTGATTTTCTGTCACTATTTTAAGGAAACTTGTAGCATTTCATACTCTTGGTAAATCACAGTACTTAGTGTGGTTTAAAAAATTCATAAGTGGTAATTTTGATGTGAGAAATGGAAAAGTGAAAGGCTATAAAAAAGTTTCAACATAGGTAATTGCAAACATTGTTGTATGATGATATTCAAATGCAACAGAAACTCACAGATCAATTAAATGTGGCACAAGTAGCTGTTCCCATACAAGTGAAAGCCATAGACAAAGTCAAGAAAATATGGGAAAATAAGTTCTGCCTGAAATGAATGAAAGACAGTAAAAGCTGAAAAAGCACCTAGGATATGCTACTTGCTTGGTACAAAAGAAAGTGATTTCTCCATCACATTATGTTTAACAATGAAAAGTGGGTGTATTTCAAAAATCAAAATTATAAAAGACCATGGGTTATTCCAGGCTAGCCATTGACATTGACTCCAATGCCAAATTACTTTGGACCAAAGACAATTATTTGTGTTTAATGGGATCGGAAGGGTGTGCTATATTAATATTGAATGCCACCAAAAAATATTCAATTTGAGTTGAATCAATTGACAAATTAAATTTATTTAGAGAAGGGGGACTCAGTATCTTCAAAACATTCAAATATATGAATTAAGCACTATATAGATACAGTGTTGCTGGTTCAAATCTGATAAAGAGGGTTGATTTTATTATTATGACTTTTAGGCAAGAAAGAAAAATAAATTGTTTTATGTGAGAAGAGAATGGTCAGGGGTTGGGGTTTGGTCATTCAAACATTGAAAATAATCCACTAAGTTTCACTTATTTGTATGCTTCTCTTCACTAACTGCACTCCTGACCCATCTTCTATTTTTTTATGTGTATAGTATTATCCACATAATTCCATATACCTGTTCACTTATTCTATACTTTATCCACTGTAAAATCATGATTTTATCGCAGTTCATTTTTTTATAATTCTGTTACAGGTTGAGGCTTCAGATGTGGAAAATCTCCATTTGTATGCATTGAGGCCTGAATGGAGAACTGATGTTGTGGTTCACATTACACCAGAAAGGCCTGAAGACCTCAAGACCCTTAGGGTTCGATTGTCTTCTGAAGAAGCTCCAGATTCCACAATCCATGTCATCAAACTCTCAGACTACAAGCCATCTGCTAGTGGTTATTCCTTGAAGACAATTGTTGTTCCATTCCCACCATTGCCAGCAGATGGCAGATCATACATAGTGAGGTTGGAGTCAACTCTATCTCAGTCGACACATTCCTATACCAATAGACCTGTCCACTTCAAAGCAAACTCATCTTTTAAGCTTATTCGACTTGTGTTCTCTCCAAAACCACGGCTGAAGGAACCTGAACTTTCTCAGTCTTCTTACTTGGTGTTGCCTCTTATCCTCCTCTTCACCGCTATTATATACAATAAAGAGAAGGCTTGGAGTCTTCTTACTCTTGCAATGCAGACAAGAATACCAACGAGAACCTCCCAGTCTGAGGATTCTGGCTCTGACAGCTTTTTAGAGTCAAATTTCCAAAAGAAAAAATCTAAATCTCGAAAAACCTGAGTCAAGTAAGATAATAGTAGGTTTGTTTACATTTACTTTTATTTTTGTTGATTTTTTATGATATATTGTTTTTACAATATATACTGGTTAAAATTTTTATTTATTTATTTTTTTAGAGGGGGGAGGTAAAGGGAAATATAAACAATTATGAAGATAAACCAAGATCGAATGTTGCATTTATTTAATGTAAATACATGAGCTAAGACTTTTGTTCATCATAAATTGTCATTATTATTAAGTTATTTATTTTTCCTATTGTTTTTATTATTGTGTTAAGTATTTCTATTGTACTTGATTATTTATTGTCTGACTTTGTTTAGTTATCATTAGTGATGGTAGATAACATTAATTCCATTAAAATATTTTTTTAAATGTGTACAAGTCATTTATGTATTTTTTATGTTAGTTTGTAAGAAAGAAACTTTAAGATTTAAATTTTCATTTTTTCTAATTTTATTTTATTTAATGTTCCTTAAGATCTTGGAAGAATGCAACTATCAAGCAGTATTGAAGGATGATTTTATTTGATTGAAATATTTTAATCCATTCATTGTTACCAAGATAATTAAGTTAGATTATCTTAAACTATTAATAATACATAAAATTCTCTGTTATCTTAAGGTTAAGGATTAGAATTCTTTGTAGTTCTCTTTAGCTGATATGTATCTCATTAAACCTTTTTCCATGTTAATAAGGTTCTCTTTTGCCTGTGTGAAATGACTAAACTCATTTTCACAGACATGCATTTATGATGTATGACTATAATATTCTGCATTCATTAGAGGAATGTCATCTACACTTGTCTAATAGTTGAACATTAAAAATGTTAAACCACACTTTGTTGAGTAAAAAGTTAGTTTGAAAATGGAATTCAATTTCATTTCTCTGCCTATCTATTGTTCGGGATGTTAGTTTTTTCCTTGTTCTATCTATGACAAAATGCATCCAGTCAATATATTTTGAATTATCCATTTTTGAGTTTTATTTATAAATATAACCTCCTGAAGGCACATCTTAGTAGGAGGAAGCCCTCACACCTCCAAGGTGTTTGGCCTGTGAGGGTCACCTGTGTTGATCGTAGATTTACAAACCATTATAGGTAAAGGTCTTGGAGCTATATTTAAAATAGACATCTCTGAAGAAGCCTGCAGCTTGTTCTAACGATGCATCTTATCCATATGATAAAAAGTAAAATAATGCATGTCAAAAGTAGCATGAATTAGAAATATAAATTATCGTTTTGAGAAGTATGATCTCTGAAGATGATTGAATGGTAGGAAATTACAGACCTTTTTGTTTATCTTACTACTACATATTACGATCTTTCTCCTACATATTACGATCTTTCATCCATAATATACATTTTTAAGGTATTTACTTTTAACTGTCTCTTTTTTAGTTCTTTTACTGTTAATCAACCTAATTAACCCTTTATTGCATAGTGATGCTTAGAGATATCATATTCTAGTACGTCCTATTTAGATTTAGCAGAACTATTTTCAGTTTACTTTAGTCAACAATATGCTACAAAAGACCTGTAGAAGTTTGAAAACTGAACCTGATGTACCTAAAGTTGTTGTGTAAACAAAAACAAGAGTCTTTATTTGAACCTCAAGATGAATATTTTCTTTTACTTCCCTTGCATTCATAAAGTAGTTAATGTTACCCAAAAAAATATTACTGAGCTAATGTTGTAAAACATTAATTCTCTTAGAATTAATCTGAATTTACTAGAATTTATTAGAATTATTAATCAATCTGTAAAGATCGGGTACATATTTTTAGTTTTTCAAAATATTATTTTTCAATTTTCACATGTTCTAATTTGTTAACTGTGGGCACCTTCGTGCACTTGGCTTGGCAGCTTTTCACAATGGATGCTGAGGGAAAAACTGAACAACTGGCTGTAGACATCATAAAAGGCTGAAAAAACCACTGGCCAGCATTCAGTGAAAATAAAAAGGTGAAGCACAGAATGGACACAGCAGTGGGGTGGGGGAGGAATTTAGGTGAGTGGTGTGTTGTGTTTGATGTATTTGTGTTCCTGTTGGATATTTTCAACAGCCTGAGTTGGTGAGCTTTTCTCAGAATTTATTATCAGACCATTACATCATTCCAACAGGGTTTCAGGTAGACAAAATTCTGGCTGTATTGCTAAATATAACCGATTTCAAAAATCTGAGGACCAGCCTATAGAATTTGTCAATAGCCTATTGTAATAGAAGAGTTATGGGAACTTTTTCACAATAATCCAGTTACAACTGGCTTAATAGAATCTGGAACAATCAAAGCTCAACTAACCTACAACCATCATTTCCTGAAATTATGTCACCCACTTCAAATAGAAAAGAACAACGGTTCATACAATATTATTTTAAGAAGTAAGAAAACAAAAGTTGTGTAAGAACTAATAAAAGAGTTTAAGGAAATAATCAAACTGTAAGATCCAAAAATTGATATAAATAAATTAACTGCTGCAAAAGAGACGCTGGTGGTAGAAACCGAAAGAATTAAAAAAAAGTCACAAGAGGAAACTGATTTTATTGCGATTTCAACAAAAAGAAAGAATCCACGGATTATTTGACACGATGTAGATAGACGATGACTAAGATGGAAAATATCATTGACCATAAAGCGAACGATAATCCGACGTAGGGCACTGCGTCATTTAGTAATGACTACGGCCAATTATATTCTTAAAAAATAAAAATAACAACAGGACCCACGCAGTAATTGAAACTGACGTGCCTTTCACCAATCTTATGGAATATTTTAGTCAACTCAATTTTTTATTTACAAATCCCAAAACATGTTCAAGTATTCCTTTATGCCAGCGATGTTTTAATACTTGTCATCATCAAACTATTCACACAGCTAAAAGCACTTACTTACCACACATTAAGCTGGAATAAAACTTAGAAAATACTTTATACACAGTATTAAGAAGAAAACAACAACTTCCCAAAATTAACATACAGCTGAACTCTAAAACTCTGTCACAAACGGACTTATTTGGGAGTGACTTTCGACAGGAAAGTGAGCTGGAAAGCTCATGTCGACACATTAGCAAACAAAACACTAGGACAGTAAACGGATTGACGATTACCGCAAGACAGACTGAAAGCGGAAGCACAGAATTATATATGAAGGTGCAATAGTTTGGAAACTTCTTTATGTGGTGCCCACCTGAGAATTTGGAACAAAAAAAAAAATGTACCTCGGAAACCTACTAAAAAGAGTTCAAATATTAATTTCAATAAAAATCAGTAGAGCCTTTCATACAATCTATGACGCTAACGGCCTCCTAACAGGTGCATGTCCCTGGCCCGGCACTTTTCGAATTT
>NW_027115441.1:0-1059 GCF_000696795.3 Halyomorpha halys | reverse complement strand
GATATCACTCCTTCCATTATAAACTCTCTATCCACTCAAACCCCCTAGTTTCTAATCTTGCATCCTCTTCCATTCCTGACAATCCTCCGAGGCGCATGAAAAGATGGCCACGAGAACAGCTAATGTAAAATGTCATTAGAGTGCTACCAATGGGTAGTTTCTCTACACGCCTGTAACACTCCAATTTAACTTAGATCAGATAACCTAAATGTATTATATTGTACAGTTGTAAACAGCAATATATAAATATTTAAAAAAAATTTGTACATTTTCTTTTTTGTTGTAAACCCGATTCTTATATTTTTCTATACTGACCATTTAAAAAACTTCAAGTGAATGCTAAAAGAGAGGACAACCATAGAGAAAAATACAACTCAGATGAACATTTAAATTCATGTTACTCCAACCTCATAAACATATAAGACATTATTTACAACACTAAATATATAGACGATTCTCAAAACAATAAATAACAGACAGACTACCTGCTAGAAAGACCTGTTACATTTAGAAAGACCTGTTAGAATGGACCGTTATATTTCAAACAATATAATAAACAATCGTCTTGGTGTTAGTTCTTTTTTTTTTGTTTTTATGTATATATAAGGTTAGCAATGCTATATCCTATCCTAAACATAAATTCCAAACTAAAACCAGAAACAACTGTTCTTATATTTAAACCAATTCTCAGGCACACTCAGAGCACGGCTGTACAGTCTGGGGCCCGGCATCCTTTACGAAAAGGAAAAATCTACAATATTTTCAAAATAAAGTCCTAAGCAGTTAATGCTCCTTGGTTCATAAGAAATAGCCAATTGCATCGCGAATTACAAATGGAGTCAATAGAGGATTATATCAAAAAACGGTTTATGAAGTTCACTCCTAGTTGCCGAGAGTTAAAGGAGCAGTGACCTACAACCTGGGAAACCCAACCTCAACCTGAAGACTGAAGCCCAGACTGCTCCAGGACATTCTGTTATAAATTCTAATAAATATAAAATTAATTCATAGTCACACTACCTCTATTTTACTTTTTATTATTACTCATTTTATTTATTC
>NW_027115440.1:4106-5429 GCF_000696795.3 Halyomorpha halys | reverse complement strand
GAAACTTTCAATAATCCTAGCAAAAACAATGTTACTTACTTCCAGACCTCAAAGAATGAGACGTCTAAATTCCTCAGAAATAAAAAAAAGAGAATATCTTAAAAATAAAATAATAGAGAAAGAAAATAACACAATCGAAAATAACGTAAAAGAAATGTACAAAGGTATTCCGGAAATACCGCTTTGTAGCGACGGAAATAAGAGATAAAAATAATAATATATTAGCTAATCCGACAGATATATTGAATACGATTAATACTTTGAAAGTATTCTGAATACAGAAATTAATTGTCAATCTCCTCTGACTGGATACCAGAATGCTGAACCGTGGAAGAACCGAGTCAGGAGGAAGTCGAACTGGCCATCGCAAATTAAAACCTTATAAAGCAGCGGGAACGGACAATATTTGTAGTGAAATTGGAATTTCTAAAATATACCTTTTGGGTAAAAAAATCTGGGAAATTGAGGAAATGCCTGAGGAATTGAAGGAATCTCTTCTTATTCCTGTTCACAAAAAGTGGCCGACGGCTGATTGTAATAATTATCAAGGAATCTCACTTCTTTCTGTATGTTACAAAATATTTACGCTAATCTTAACTAGTGGAATTACGGAATACGCCGATGAAATTATCGGAGGCTACTAATCTGGTTTTAGACGAAATCGTTCAACTATTGATCAATGTTTTTCATTTCGGCAAATCTTGCAGAAAAAAATTGGAATACAATGAATTAGTTCATTAGGTTTATATAGACTTCCAAAAGGCTTACGATTCTATTAACCGCCAGAAGCATATAATATATAATATTCTGATTGAACAGGGAATACCAAAGAAGTTAGTAAATCTCGTACGGATGTGCATGACCGAAACGTTTAATAAGGTACGAATCGGTAATCCGGTTATTCCGAGGAATTCGAGGTCTGGGTCGGGTTTAATACAAGGAGATATATTATAATGATTGTTTCAGAGTGGTTTATTTCATTATTAACATACACAATTTTTCCAAATTAATCTTCACTTTTATTCTCAACATTTCGGCCCTCAGGCCATTTTCAAGGATACAACCTATAAAAAAATTTTTTGTATGTTAACAAGAAAATTATTTATCACCTATCTTATTTAATCTAGCATTAGAATGCGTCATTAAAAGTGTGATGAATACCGAAAAGTGTTTAACTCTGGGTGGTAACATACCGGTGCTTGGGTATGCTGATGATTTGGTATTATTGGATGAGGACAAGGAAACTATAGAACTAAATACAACCGCGTTAATAAACTCCAGTAAGGAACTATGTCTTGAAATAAATACGGATTAAACAAAATA
>NW_027115440.1:0-266 GCF_000696795.3 Halyomorpha halys | reverse complement strand
TAAATTTCAATGAATCTTACCAAATCACATTTACTCTTCATCGTAAATCTTCGTCTTGCCCCACAGTATCTTTTAATAATACCCCACTTATTCCTGTTGAACAGATCCATTACTTAGGACTACACTGGGCAAACGACTGACATGGAATCCTCATACAAGACTAAAAAGACAAGGAAACTGCTCGTCGATTCCGACTATTACAACATTTACTAGACAAACGGTCCAAACTTCCAATCCATTACAAAAGACTGATCTACATAACTATT
>NW_027115439.1:0-1012 GCF_000696795.3 Halyomorpha halys | reverse complement strand
TTAATTGTTTTAGTGTGGTTTATATTAATAATAACACCTACATCAATGAACTAATATACTCTCAACTTTATATTTTAAAACCTCCGACGCCCTTGGGCCATTTTCAAGGAGACAAGCTAGAAATTGTTTTCACATGATTACCATATTTCATCCTCAGATAATAACAATATTTTGAACATAATTTAATCATTTAATTCAAAATGTCTTTGTTATGCAGGATAATTGCCTTTGTCATGTAACTTCAAAAACTAAATAAAATATCAAATTTTAAATAACATAATATAAATTATCACAACAGTTTCAATTATTTTTTTAAATAATGGCTACTAACTTACAAACCACTGAATTTGAATTCAAAAACTATCTTTCAAAAAATGTTTTTCCTTTTCTGTTAACCAAATCAATAATACTTAAAAGCTACCTTCAATAGGTTAGAACTCTATTATCAATTAATTACTAAGCTTAATTTATTTACATTTTTTTATAATGTGTATATAAAAAATATATTCAACAAGTAAATTTGCTTTAGATGATATAGTGACGTGATACAAAGATGTGGAGAATCTACCCGTTGATAGGACTCCAAAAACATTTCTAGAGGAGAAGATCTCATGGCCATCTTCTTTTCAGACACATAGGAGGATTATTAGGTAATGAAGGAGAAGCCAAATTAGAAACCAGTGGATTTGGGTGGCTGGGAAGTTTATCAAGGAAGGATTGGTATCTGGTTCTAGCCAAATAGGCAACATATGGGACATTGAGGTCCCGATGGACCACTTAATTTGTGAAACGTAAGGAGCACTAAGGATTTTGGTAAGGATTGAATACGGGAGGAATTTGATGGTTTAGTGGAGCCCCCAAGCTCAACTTCGTATGTCCAGATAGGCCTTATAATAGTCATGTAGGTCAGTCTTTTGAAATGGATTGGGTTTAGACCGTTTGTCTAGAATATGTTGTAATAGTCGACGAGCAGTTTCCTGTCTTTTCAGTCTTATATGAGGATTCCATGTCA
>NW_027115438.1:0-4983 GCF_000696795.3 Halyomorpha halys | reverse complement strand
AAATAAAATTTAAAAAAAAAAACTCTCTTAAAATATATACAAACAAAAGAATATTATTATTTATAGAAAAACATCTATATCATACTAATAAGCCCTAACTAATCAAATTAATGTATCTTTCTTCCTGTTTATTCTAAGGGGTCATCAGTAGGATAGTAAATAAATCGATTTTCATTCCATTAGTCGAGATTGGGACTTTAATCCGATCTCTTAGCATAGCGGTCGGCAAGATAACATTGGAAAGGACACTTATCCGATTCAAAAGCAGCGCCATCTATTTGGAGGAAGCTGGACCACAATTTATTGCGACTACACCTCCAAGAAGCAGCAAATACCATCCCCTGAATCTTCATTATGCAACACCTTTTGGTTTGCATATCTTCCTCCATAAAGCCGTATTTCATCCACTTTCTTACAGGCACTTCAGGTATGACCAGTTATCTCCACTCTTGCACCTCCGGTACAGCGCATGGTTATGAAGAAAAACTTTTCCTGATTCAGGTAGTGACAAAAAAACGTTACGCATTTACACACGAACGTTAACGTAATAATAAATTTCGTTTCCACATTTTTTTTTTTTTTAAACTTCGCGCTATGCTGGTATGTCATAACTCACTACCTGCTTTGCCAACTTTAAAAGGAAGTGTTTCCAATAAACGGGAATTACGGAAACCACTTATGTATGATCTAATTAATACCTAGTTGAGACGGAACATGATCTTTTCGATTATATATCACCTTCAGAAAACGTTTAAAAAAGTTAAAACTGAATAATTCAAGAAAAAAACTAATTTCTCTACTCCTCTATTTCTAAAAACTAATTTAATGGTAACAACATAGTTAATTCCAATATAAAGTAACTACTTTAAGAATTGGAACAAACAACTAACTAATGAAGTTATAAACACTCACCAAAAACTTACTATGAATCATTAATCTTTAAAAAAATCGGTTTTCCAATAACTGATATCTAAATGATATCTTAAACATATAAAAAAAATAAATAAAACATAATTATTACGAGGTTATAATTCAGAATTTCCTAACGAAGTCCCTGAATCTCTTATACAGAATTAATTTAGGACTAAAAAATACCATATAAATACAGACCAATTTGTATTTTTTGAATTGGGAAAACTTGAGCATTTAATAGGTATTTATAAATTAAATGCATCGAATTATTTCGAGAAAAAATGAAACCAATAAGTTGCGATTAGATTTATGAAGATAATATTATAAAATAAAGTGAAGAACTGATTCCCGGAGAGCAGGCAGGTTTTAGATTGCGTAGGGGATGCGTTGATCACATTTTCTCACTGGCAACCCTAGCAAGTCCGAATCTTCATAATTAATAATCATAGTTATGTTTATGCTGCATTTACCGATTTTAAGAAAGTATTCGACTCTATAAATCAGGAGCTTTTATGGCAAAATATGTATGATTTTAGCATCAGTGGGAAAATAATATGAATTTAAAAAAAAACTATATGCAAATGCCTCAATGTAAGTTAAAATTGGTCATGAACTATTACATAAAATTAATATCATTCAATACTAACAACTACTATTAACACCAAATGGGCTAAATTCCATGGCTAAAAGATGTATATATTAGCCAATAACCTATCCATATATCTATTATAAAATAAAAAATGTCCGGCTTTTTTATTTTTAAGCCGGTGAGTGGCTTAATATTTTGCCACAACCCTGAAGGTCTTCATAAGGCCCGCCTTTTTGGCTTCAATGTTACTAGCATATTAATCCTTACCATTTTATTCTTAACCCTCATTCCTACCTCCAAGTATTTTTGAGCCACAATCATTTGCATTTTTAAAGTTTAAACTATATATAGTAAAAGTAATTTCGTCTGATTTTATTTTTTCAGATCAGCTTTATTATACTATTTACTTCATCCAATGAAGGACTCCCTTCATAAGGGTTCTGTCTATAAAATTTTATAAAGCGACTTTTCAGCGTAAAAAGCTTCTTTTCGATTGTGGCTTAGTCCTTAACGTAGGCTCTGATGCACCAAAACTGAAAATATGTTATTTTGGTCAAGTGAGACCTTACTCTTTTTTTTTTAACCCCTAAAATCTTTGAAGAAATGTCAGTTATAACCTTTTTTAAAGGGAACTCATCAAATGTATGACTCCTTCTCTATCTCAATACACCACAAAGGTGAGTAAGCTTAATATACATTATGCAGAAACTAAACAATTTTGTCCTCGGAATAAAGAATTTTCGCTTTTTTTTTTCCAGTTAAGAAAGAATCAGGTTCCGTGACTAGTTTATGTTCGGGCAAAAGTCGAACCATTTTCCGATTTTGTTAAAAACCATATAGATTTTATCAAATTTCATCCAGTATTTCGCTTAAGCATGCGTAAACGTATTTTCCTGGGTACTCTTATATTTCAAAAATTGCTTATCTAATTAGGACCGAATTTGGAGAAAAGGCAGGAATTAATATATAATTGGCCTAGTATTAATTTCATCAGATTATGTTCTCTGCTTTCTCTTCTACGCACCTAAACGTATTTTCTTCGGCACATATATATTTCAGAAACAGATAGATTTGGTCAAAATTGAAAGAAAGATTGGAGATTAGTGTTGATATAGTCCTGAATAAATTTTATCGTTAGAGGAAGCTCTTCAAATCTGTTTTAAAAACAAATGTAAATTTATTATTTCATACATAAAATCACGAGATGCGTTTGGTCCCACGTGTAGTTGCTTATTATATGACAAGACCATACCTCCGACCTTCATCCAAACTGCTTTTCCTACCTCTCTACCACTAATCACTCCCCGGACCGCAGATGAACCAGGATGGTACAAACTGTTCATATGGTCCTCTAATTATCGATAACGACCCTAAATCTCGATCCGGTTCACCTTTCACATCGATTGTCCTATCCTGAAGGACCCGATCCTTTCCCTCCTGAGAGCACATTCATCCTCCTCAGCAATTTGTCCTTCCAAGTCCTCCTTGGCGGCACCCTCTCTTTAACCAATTGTCTTCCCTCTTACACGATGTTGAATTCAAATTGGCCCTTACGCCAGATGTTCACCTTCTCCTGAGTTACAAGATCTATTGTTACAATTGCTACTGTAGTATTTCGCAATTCTAGCACGTGTTCCGAAGCAGAAGGTGCGAGTAAGCGAAGAAAATCCTAAACTATAAAATTGTGCAATACTGAAATGAAAAATAACTTTTACTATTGTATAAAATGTTCCCTTTGAATAATACCGATCGACATGTGCATTGGCTGACTATATGGTCTGTTCATAATCATGGGGCATAAGTCCTAAAACCATATTACATTGTATGTAGAAACTGGATTTTTCGTCCAATTGTCTATTTTTTTCCTTAGCTTCAAATTTCACCAAACCTCCAAAGAAATTCGGTTCATGAAAAAGAAGAGATTAAAACAACACTAATTTTATGTTGCATAAAATGTTTTGAATGTTTTGAAGCATTCCTACATGTTTGAACGTTTTGCTCTTTTTTTGGTTATATTTTGATTTTTATTGCATAAAATTTATTGCTTGAACAAAATGTCTCATATTGTATATATATGCCAATGCCAATATTTATTAATCCTAATTTCATTTTATTTATTTTTTCCTTATTTAATTTATAGTTTAAGATTGATTAATTCGAGGTAAAGCAATGTATGAGTTAACTTATGAAGAGCCCAATTCAACAAAAAAAAACGTATATTCTTGGAATACTGCAAAATACTAGTTTAGGATTACTATTAAACTCTCAAGAATGAGCTTATTATAGAGAACTTTTTTTTTACATTATTATGTTCTATTAACTACGTATTATATTTTAATTAAAAATAAAACATCAATTAGTCTTATTAATATGAATATACCAATACATTTTTAATCAAACTTTTCCTATATTGACTCCCTACTTGTTAGTTTTTATTAACAGTAAATTCGTATTTCATTGCACAAATGAACAACTAATAGGAAGAACACGCTGGGTTAAATTTTACGGAAAATTAAAAAGAGAATTTTGCTTGGAAGGATATTTTAAATTTAGCATATTTTTTCTCAAACTTAAAATTGAAGTAGCTGAAATTCAAGAAGATGAAAAATATTACATAATACATTTAGTAAATATGGTCTTAGTTAAAATGGAGTGTTACAGGCGTGTAGAGCAACTACCCACTGGTAGCACTCTAATGACATTTTACATTAGCTGGTCTCGTGGCCATCTTCTTTTCAGGCGCCTCAGAAGATTGTCAGGAATGGAAGAGGATGCAAGGTTAGAAACTAGGGGGTTTGAGTGGTTAGAGAGTTTATAATGGGAGGTCTGTAGGGAGTTTATATCTGGTTCGGGCTAGATCGGTTACATAGGAAACATTAAGGTCAGAATAGAAATATAAAATCATTTTATTAAGTTAACTTTTTCGTAGCTCTTCTATAATGTAAAACAATTTAATTAATAAAAAATTAATTACTTTATTTATTTTGTGTATTCTATTGAAGAAAACTATTGAAGAAAAACTTTTTTTTTTTTTAATAATTTCTCCCTCCCCCATTTTGTATAATATCATTTAATGTTTGCCTATTTTTTTTTATTTTCTAATTCTGTTTACTTTAAAAATATTTTCAAATGAACGTATTTTTAATCATGAATCCGGACTCTATTGTACATCTTGTAAACTGTTCAATTCTAGTCGGAAAGGTACGTTTCTTTCTTGTTCACTATCTTCCTTCATTCTCTATTTTACTCTAATTTCCCTTTTTCCATCTTTTGTGTGTACTTTATTTTATATTTTTTCTTTTTTTTTATCTGCTGTTATTTCCATTCTCATTATTGGTCTTTTTTTTTTTTTTAATTGATAGATGTATTTATTGATAGATATTACAATCTGCCACACATTTGTAGGCAATAGGTAATATTGATGAATAATCTCATACATACTAAAATAAAAAAATTAAATAAATAAGTAAAAAATAAAAATA
>NW_027115437.1:4393-9295 GCF_000696795.3 Halyomorpha halys | reverse complement strand
TGTAAAATTTATTTTATACTAAGTAATAATAGTGGGTAAAATAATTATTAGTACTTTATTTGAGCATATATTAACTCATCATTGATAAAACTCAACGAAAATATTTCTCATTAATTTTCATAGGAGAAAAAAATGAGAAAACCGTATAAAATAATTTTCAAATTTTACGTGCAAAATATTATTCTTATACAAACAGCTGTAATAATCAATTATTTGTGTTTAGTGAGCTCATATTTTTCACATAATCACTTAATCATGTACAAAGAAGTGATCTATATGTTCATTCTATTATAATTCTCATCCATTCTATGTTTATCTTTATCTTCACAAATGAATAAATAAATAATTTATTATCAATTTAAAAAAATTTTGATCCTTTTTTCCTCTCAAATTTTATTCTTTAAAATTTCTACAACGTTTCGGCCCTCAGGGCTTATAAAAGAAGGCCTTAGAAAATAATATAAAAGTATTTAGAAGAAAAATATTTACATCTCAGAAAATATGAATTATACTGTAAATTTCAAATCAGATTCTAAATATGTAATTATTATATACAAAAAAGTTGATAAATAAATAAATGTTTAAATCCTGAAATTGTACAAATGTATATATGAAATAAATATACACTAATAAAAGTATGAATAGGTGAATAAATATGTTAAAAAATAAAATAAAAAAGGGGGGGTATATGTATGTTTAAAAAATAACAATAAATTAATTATGGATTTTAAATATTAAAAAAATGTTGTGTTATAAGCAAAAAAATTAAAATTGAATGTTAATTAAAGTATATTAAAAATGTAAATTAATGATAAAACAAAATTATTGTTATATGATAAGGTGATAACAGAATCCTAACCTGTTGAATGTAGGTTCTGTTTTTAAGTTGTAAATGTAAGTGAAGGAAGGAAAGTGTTTTGTAAAAAAGTTTTAAATCTAAGATATAAATATTTAAAATAAGTTATGTAAGTAAGAAATCTATTTAAAATCAAAATTTTATTAAGTTATTATGATGTTATTTTAATGATTAATTTATTTTAAAGATGTGACAAGGGCAATTAGCCTGCAATTTTAAGATTTAAAAAATATATTGATGGTAGGGCCAAAGAAATCAGTGTGTAGTTGAAGGAAATAATGTAATTGTTATATAAAAATAAAAAATAAACTTTTTGTAGGTGGTATCGTGATGATATCGAGAATGGCCTGAGGGTCGGAACGTTGGAGAAATTTTAAAGAATAAAAGTTGAGAGGAAAAAAAAATTCAGAATTGTTTTAAATAGATAATAAACTAAACCACTCTCAAAAAAGCATATATAAAAAATAGTTAATCTAAATAAATAATAATATTAATAGTAATAAATTAAAAAATATATATATGTACCCAGTTAATTAAAATGCACACGATGTTGTTAATGCTCTGCGAGTCCAGAATAATTTTCTTGGTCAAAATCGGGACATCACTAATATTAACACCTAGGTCCTCTAGGAAGCCTCTTGTTCTGTTCGGAATCCAAACCAGAGGCTCCTCACGGTGAACTCTCTCTCTCCCTCTCCTAAGATCTTACGGAATTTCTCATTTAGGAAAGGTTTGTCGAGAGGGATGATCGAGGTCTCCACGTTCAAACTGCACCAGTGATCCAATGTTCCCTATTCTTAGAGAAGGCAACGCTATCTACATACCTTTGGGATCCATCGGTGACAGAGCAAACTATTCCAAGAGGGTGACATTATTTTAACCTCAAAAAATAAATACAAATATAAACTTTATATGTTTAAAGTATTTGACTGTCTCTGGAACTCGTAATTCAGTTCCTTTCCCAATTACAGAGACCAAAGGAGACGCCAAGTCAATGGAATTTAAACCAATTGAGAAAATACGTCAATTAGTTTTCTTTCCACTTATTTTCAGCTCCGAGCTATCTATTGCAACGTTTCCTTAAGAACTTTTTCTTGACAAGTGTAAACAATTTAAATTGTAATCGTAGCTTAAGTTTTAATTTATATTCTTATATATTTGATTTTTTTTCCATATCTTTATTGGAATTTACATTTTGTAGAACTGTATATTTTGGGCCGTCCGTAGTTCAGTGGTTGGGCACAGTCTTGCCATTCTGAGATCTCTCAGCGGTGCTGGCTCGAATCCGGCCTGGGGCATTGTCTTTTTTAATTGAGTGGCGGTCCTAAAAAATGAAAAACTTCGAATCCCAACCATGGTGAAAATAATAGGAATACAAAAAATGAATTTATACCTGGCCGTATGGAAAATTTCAATGCCATTAAAATATTTTTAAAAAAAACTGTACATTCATACATATTATTGTTACACTGAGGGTCGGGAATCGCTTCCTCACTTCGACTCAATTGGCTCTTTTTTGAGTTGCCACTCTTTCCACTAGATATTCTATATGAATCCTATGCTTCTTACGAAGCTCAATAATTCTTTTGGGTTTATTCTAGAAATGTCTTTAGGTTCCATCCTGTCCTGTCCCAAATACTGTAATCTTCGGGGAAGGCAAGGGCTTCACGTTCACACAGAATGTGCTGTGCCTTCTCTTCGTCTTCCATACATAGATGACAGGTGGAATCCTCCACCATCCTGATCTTCTTAAGATGATATTTTAAGTGGCAGTGGCCCGTGAGGAGTACTGTTATCGTCCTCAGTTCATTTCTTGTAAAGTGAAGGTAAAATTTTGCCTTTCTCTGTGATATTTCAATAAAGAGCTTGGGTTGCTTCATGCTTTGTTTCAATGTCCAGTATGTTTCCTTATCTTTATGTTCCTAGGAGTCAACCACCTTCCTGATTGCACTTCTAGATATGTTGCAATATGGCTCAGGGCCAATAAGCATCATTTCTGATCCCTTCCTTGCTAGGGTATCTGCCATCAAGGTCAGTTTATTGCATCTGGCTAATTCCTTTAGTCTTTCCAGGCATTTATACGTATACATCCAGTAAATTTGATTTTTGTTTATAACGGAGTGATACAGGCGTGCAGATAAACTACCCATCGGTAGCATTCTAATGACGTTTTTACATTAGCAGATCTCGTGGCTTCTTTTCAGGCGCCTCGGAGGATTTTCATGAATGGAAGAAGAAGCAGGATAGAAACTAGTGGGTTTTGGGTGGTCAGTTTATAATGGAAGGAGTGATACCTGGTTTGGGCTAGATCGGTTACAAATGGAACATTAAGATCTTTATGTATGATTTTATTTGTAACAAAATAAGGACCATTGAGGATTTTAAGAAGGATTTTGGATTGGATAAGAGAGGAATTAGAAGGTTTACTGGAGCCCCAAAGCTCAACTCCGTATGTACAGACGGGCCTTATTATTGTCATGTAGATTAGTCTTTTGTAAGGAGTTGGAAGTTTAGACCGTTTGTCTAATAAGTGCTGTAATAGTCGGAATCTGCGTGCAGTTTCCTGTCTTTTCAGTCTTGTATCTGGTATCTGGTATCTGAACGGTATCTAGTTAGGACTAGATTGGTTACATATGGAACATTGATTGGAATAATGAAATGAGACAATGCATGACAATCTCAGATGGTTTAGAAGTAGCGATTTATTTTTCATCTTTGAGGATCCTTTGTTCCCGCGTGAAAGCCTACTCCTTTTCAGTTTGTCTTGAGGTACATTTATTTATTCACTAATTACTTCAATATAATCATGGGTGTTTGTATTACTTTTCAATAAATAGTACCGGCATGTACTAATCGATATGTCATGGATATGTGATTTCAATACTCAGAAAAATTTTTAACACGCATTTGTTCGTATATTTTAGAATTTTATTAATAATTAAATTATTTACATACGAAATAGACCGGATAGTTTGGTTTCTAATACTTTTTGTGTTTTTAATTGACATTTTATTCAACAATTTAAATTGGTTTTAGATTGCAACAGATGATTAGGACTTTTGGGATGGATCATGCTGAGTTAATCCCACATAATTGTTATTATTTTATATAATAATCACGGGACAGAGAAGCTAATATTTTATTCCTTGCGATGGAATCGATTGGAGCGTAAATGCTATCGTGAATCTGTCCCAGGGCGTTGCATTTTCGATCAGCACTGTTGATGTCGACTGGTGTTACAAGTTTGATTCTTGTTCCTGACTTGCCCTGTCGTGTCTGTGTCAAAGCATCAGACCAGTGAGTGCACCAGCCACCATTACAGATTTTATTGTTGTTGTTAGGTTTTCAGAGAATCTGTAAATGTTTAAATGAAATGTATTAAATGCCAATAAACAAGATATGTACAACTGCTACTTGTTATTCATTTTAACAAAACATCTCTGAACATACCGCTTAAAATAAAACCTAGAAAACTATTGATTGATAATCATGAAAACATAGACATAATACATAGTGTTCATTACCGCCCAGTTTCATTAACAATGCTTTTTAATTGATATGACAGAATAATTATAATCAGAAAAAAATCTCATCATATAACTTTCAACTAGCACCCTCATAAAGTCTGAATGAACAAATCCACGATTACAGAATTGACAGATTATTGTATATTCGTGAGAATGTGTTTATTTTATTGTAACTTACATTTAGTTTTAGTTTTTTTTTTCATGTAATTTATTTTTTAAATAAAATAAATTGTATCCAAGTTCAGTCTCAAAACACTCTTTATTTCTTTAAAAGTCCAACGTTTCGGCCGGATCGATCCTCAACGACAATCTTCAATATAAATCTTTGCCTTACACCAAATAATTTAAAAACGTTTTGCAGGCTATTCTGCTCAGTTAATTTATTTCAGTCTAATTACGCTATTATATAACTTTTCCAATTATTTTTAGAACTTTTAATTACAGATTGATTACATCTTCTATCACATTCATAACATAAAATATTTTTTAAAAATGAGAAAGTAATATAAATATAATTTA
>NW_027115437.1:0-3272 GCF_000696795.3 Halyomorpha halys | reverse complement strand
TTTCATCATTAACAATCCCTGATAATCCTCCGAGGCGTCTGAAAAGAAGATGGCCACGGGACCTTCTAATTTAAATTAATGTTTGAAGTACCACCAATGGATGGTTCCTTCTCAAGATTTTCAAGTGTATATGAAACATACAACATATTTACCTATTGTATTATTTTGTACAGTTGTAAATTACATTAAATAAATAATTAAAAAAAAAAATAAAAATTTCATTTTCTTGTTTTCATTTTGTCAAACGCAATAAACATATTTCAACTGGTTCTGTGGACGTAAGTGAATAAACAATATAAAATTTCGTAATTAACTTTTATTTCAATTTAATTTTTACCAAGCCTCTCCCCTGCCAGCTAAGGATCCCCGTATTGTTAATGTAAGCTATAGAAACAGGTAACCGTTTTAGTTGCTACCGCCTTGCGGAGTAGGGCCCCCTAAAAGTTAAGTACAGAGAGAAGCATTAATAGATTCTTCTATTGTTCCCTGTTAAATGACTTCCCTATTGTTCTACTTCGCGCTTGAAATACTTACATCAAACGACGGGATCAACTGTTTTTACACAGGCTAAATTGTCTGTTGTCCTGAAATGAAAAGAAATTTCGAGCCAGCGGATTTTTTTCATTAAATATTCCATGCCCATTTATATTAAATTGGAATCATAATGTACAACCGGGTTACAGCTTAAAAGAAAATTTAATGATTCTGTAATTTGGAACATAATTAGACACGATATAAAAAAACACAATGTTTTAATTCAGCATTTAATTATTCTTAGGAAAAAATCATTTGACCCTGTCAGTTCATAAACCAACTGAATAAATTCTTAATTATCTTGCTTAGTATTAAATACTCTAATCATGTACTTTCCAACATTTTTTCTTTAAATCGTTTAATGAAAATAATACATTGTGCCACAGTCGAGGGCAATGGGTACTAAAGCTACAAGTATTCAATTATATCACATATACATATTAAATAAAAACTTAAATGTTTTTTTAAATATTTATTTATTGATATTTAAAACAGTACATTATAATAAATTTAGTATATATATTTTTTTTTTTATAAAATTAGGTAGCCCATCTACCTACCTACTACACTACTACATATGGAGATTTCATCTATTTATTTTTTTGTTTATATATTTTTATACATATAGAGATTTTATTTACTTGTTTTTATATTTATGTGCTTATTTTATTTATTTATTTATTTTTTGTATGAAAGTGTATAATTACCACTATTACTCATTTCCCAAGTTGTCAATCAATAAAAGTAATTAATAATGTAAAAATATTATACTAGATAAGTATAGTAAGTACTAAGTTAAAAATCTGGAAGCTTAAGGAAGAAGTTAATCATATTTGGGTTTTATCCCTCATTAATATTTGACATTCAAGACTAGAATCATTTTTAGAATGTGTGTTTGAAATATCCCAAAGCAACACGACATCTATTTATGTTTGGGACATAAAAAATGGGATTGATCAGTCCAGTTTATGGCTATATTTTATCATTCTCAGTGTGACAAAATTCATGGCTCAGCTTTACTACTTGCATGATCAATAAATGCTATCACAGTTTTGAATATTGCTGCGTGTAGAGAAATACCTTCTAGGCATACCTTTATATCACGCTTTAGCATGACACAATGCTCATTGGCTTGACATTTTCAACAAAAGTCACTGCCACACGGTTTTATACATTTGACCGCCACTAATGATCCATATGTGTAATAATATCGTGTGAAAATATTTTTATTCAATATAAACTTACATTATGTTTTGGAAACTGACATAGAAATAACAACATAGCAAAATCCACTAAGGAAAACAGAATATTTATAATAAAATTCGAAGATTTCATACAGAAAGCCTGAAATCACTAAAGAAACCATCATTCCACGTTAGTAGTGCAGGGTGACTGCATAAGCACATATTGAAAGAAAATAAGATAACATGGCCAGAGTTGAGGAAAGTTGTGTTCAAAGAGTTGATGAGCAGGACAATTAAAAAAAAAAATGTTACGCAATAACAAAAAATATACTAAAATGCAGATAAATTGTAAAACGTGTAAGAATAATTGTGGATCATTTCATAAATGACTACCCACAATCTAAAAATTTCTGTCCTATTTGCTGATGACAAAGCGACTTACACCTCATCATACCTTCTTACATTCTTATTTCAAAAGAAACACCTCCGAACTACCAGTATTGCAACAACAATCTGACAATAAGCCATATTTTCCAACAATGCCCATATTTCACACCACACCTCAATAGCTTAGGACTAAACCCAGATAAAAAAATAGAATTAGTGTTTCAGTTTTTAAAATCATAACATTTACTGATAAAAATATAACATTGAACGGAAGAAAAAAAATTAAACAAATTTTAGCAAAATTAAATACAATATAAATGGCGTTGATGACCAAAGAAGTTTGGCGCCACTAAACAAAACAAACAAACCGAAAAAAATTACTTATTTATATCAACCATAATGATTAAAATGATACTACTGTTCTTTTTGCCAAAACAGTTGAATACTTAGAAATCACATTAGGCAACAAACTGTTATTTAACCATCACATCAATTGGAAACAAGAAAACTCAATGAAAAATTTATATAAAATGTATCCCTATTTTAATTAAAAATTAAAAATTATCCACAAGAAATAAATTGGGAGAACCAATTATGGTAAAATCATTTACTACACTCATCAACATAATAAGATACATTTCATTTTGGAAGGTTTTTTCATCACTGTGTGTCGGGTTAATTTATTTAAATTTCATTTTATTCCTACCCCCACATATTTCCTTATAATCCGCTCCTACCTCACTGATAGAACCTTTAAAGTAAATCATAACCTAGCCTACTCATCTCTCTTTTCTCAGTCCGCCGGTGTTCCTCAAGGTAGTATCTTAGGTCCCATTATTTATACGGTTTATACATCTAACATCCTAACCCGCCCTAACACAGTCCTAACAACATACGCTGATGACACATATATACTTTCCGTAAACAACGACCTAACTAATGCATCACAAACACCTACAGGCACACATAACATCTATTGAAGAATGGTGTAAAAACTGGAGAATCAAAATAACTTCTGACAAATCCCACCAGATCACTTTTACTCTCCGTCGTAAACCTCTTACTTGAAATCCACACACAAGACTGAAACGACTAGAAACTGCTCGTAGATTCCGATTGCTACAACACTTACTTGACAAACGCTCTAAACTTCCCATTCACTACAAA
>NW_027115436.1:0-2812 GCF_000696795.3 Halyomorpha halys | reverse complement strand
TCTGAATTTGTATTTATTATATTTTTGAAACCACTTGCATACAAGAAAGTCATATACTACTGATGCCGATTTCGGTTAGTTTTGATGATAATTCACTAAATTAATCACTTAAATCGATTTTTTTTCTAATCTACACAAAGAGGTTAAAACTTGGGTCATCACTTCATTTCATTTATATTTTAACTTAATAAAAACGATTTAGGGCTCCATCGAAGTCGCTATCATCAGCCTCAAAAATAACTACCCAAGAGTTCTTGTATGTTTTTAAGTTCAAATAATCGGCTCTGGGCCCTAAAAATGAATCGCGGGTACAAAACAAATATATCCTGAAATTCAAATTCCAAGGAAAAATTATAACTTGTTAGTAATATATAAAATATTATGATAAGTAATAGTAATATAAGATTGGATACGAGAGTAATTCGATGGCTTAGTGAAGTCCCAAAGCTCGCCTCCGTACGTCCAAATTGGCCTTATTAAAGTCATGTAGATTAGTCTATTGTAATGGATTAAAAAAAATATTAAATAATCAGATATTCACATAGTTATTACTTTCACTTACCTATACATGGAATATATAGTAAGAAAAATATTAAGATAGTGAAAAAGGCTATGTGTGAACAGCCTAGCTCATAATAAAAATTCGTACTTAACTGAAATAACACATTTATGGCAATTATATGTCTGGGAAGTGACAGAAACATTTTCGATGAATTTTTTACTATACAAAATAATACAATAAGTAAATATGTTGTATGTTTCATATACTCTTGAAAATGTTGGGAAGGAATCACCAATCGGTGGTACTTCAAACATTAATTTAAATTAGAAGTCCCGTGGCCATCTTTTCAGAGGCGTCTGGAAAGGAGGATTATCAGGGATTGTTAAGGATGAACGATTAAGAACTAATGGGTTAGGATGGTTAAGGAGTTTGGAATGAAAAGACGCATATCTGTTTTGGGTCAAATCTGCAACGAATGGGATGTTAAGGTCTTTGTAAATGAGTTTATTTGTGACGTAATAAGGAGCATCAAGGATTTTACGTAGTTTTTTGGATTGTAACGATTGGATGCGGGAAGAATTTGATGGTTTGGTGGAGCCCCAGAGCTCAATTCCAAATTGGTCGCCACACAGGGATTCGTCAGGGCTAAATGAAAAACATTGTAATATACAAATAAATTCATCTCATGTATTTGCCTATTGTAATATTAGTCAAGAGAATAGATGTTCCTGTCAGTTTACCTATCAATATATTATAAAAAATCTTACTCTTCTTGAGAGTTAGCTAACAAGTGGAGAAATTTTATACCTGACCCTCTGTGCCAACTTCTTAGTTCTCATATTTGTTTCAATCAATAATAGGGGTATTCATGATCTTTGGTTTAACATGTTAAAGTGTGTTAAATGGAAAAACTCATGTTAAATCTGTTAGAGTATAAAGATTATTAGATTGTAATTTTTTATTTTAATCATTAAGATATACTTTAATTTTATTTATTTTTATAATTATTCAAAGAACTCCAATTATCTCCAGATAACAAATCTCATTTTTTAAGGTTTGATTTATTTGGGTTAAATAAAAAACAGTTGAAAACTTTAGGTTAGGGTGTTAGGTATAAGAATTGATGAATAAGTTACATTAATTATTTTGAAATATTTATAGATGTTACAATATAAAAAAATAATATACATAGTTTTGGAGGCACATTAATAAATAAAATATGAGCACAATAACCATAATTATTAATTTGTAATAAGGAAAAATTTTGATATTTATATGTAAGCATGGGTTCAGTCCTTAGGACCAAACCAAAAAACATTTTAAAAAGATGTTAGGTTAGGTTACGCTTTGATTTAAATTGTAAATAATTCATTTTTCTAAAATTTTACACTAATTTATGCAGAAAACTTCTTTATATTAAAGTTCCACTATTATAACCTTACCTTATAACCTATATGTATACTTGAACCTTCTAATTTGAATCTCTTTAATACCTCCTCTTTAATATTTGATATTCTTCTTTTATTGTTGGAATCTTTTTTTGTTTTAATTTTTAAACTGTATTATTAATTATTATCATTAATTATGTTTCATCTCATTAGCTTGTATTTGGTACTATAAAATATTTAATATGTTCATGTAATAACATAAGTTATGTAAGAGGGAAAGTACTAAAGATATTAAAGAAACATTTTAATAACGGAAGATATTGTGTAAAATTATAGCCATCGACAAAATATAATTATATGGTCATTTATAAGTATAAAATATAATTATAAGAAACTGTCGTGATCAAGAATGCTAAGGCATCATCATAATAGCAATATCAAGTTAGCAGTACCGGTTCAGAATCAGCCTGAGTGTGTTGAAATGTTTTTAGTTGCCGCCCCACAGAATGAATATTGATCTTTTCACTCTGGCAAGAACAGGATGGAAACCTGTAGCATAACTACTCTCTGCCAGAAATGGCCAACTACGGGATGAACAGTATATATAATTATATAGAATTAAAATACTAGGCAATGATAAAGAAAAAGTAAATTTGAACTGCTGAATGACACTGCTTTTTACTTATTATAAAGTTTATTTTTTAGTTGAGATATACTCAAGTGAAACAAATCAATATTACTTGGAAATGATTTAACCTTGTGTGTCATTTTTGGGAAACTGGAAAATGTAATGTAATTTTACTTTTGAAAAGTTATAGTAAAATTCATAAAAAAGTAGATAGAAGGTGAGGTGAAGTCCAGTTAATCCCAAAAATTGTTTAATTAAAAATTACCTTGAGTCCTTAACCTCATAATATGTTGT
>NW_027115435.1:0-1849 GCF_000696795.3 Halyomorpha halys | reverse complement strand
ATTTTTAGTATAGTACTATAACACATTCTAATGTTAACTTCAGATTACATGCATATAATATGCGGTTTTGCATGGAGTATGTACACTTTTTAAATAAACTCCTCCTGCATAGGGTTACTATGCAAGAGAAAAAAAAATGTGACTGGTTATATACTGAAAATAGTTTAAATTTAAGTGGTAAATTACCGGTATCTTTAGAAATGAACTAGGATTCGAAATAAATATGGATTAAACAGGAGCGATTTTAGTGATATAGATATAGGAGGAAACAGATTTGGAAGGGTACATAGGTTTAACTATTTATAGGTTCTAAGGTAACTACAAAAAATGAAATTGACGAGGAAATAAAAGCAAGGGAAAAGGCGGAAATTATTTTTCAGTTTTGAAATTGCTTAGCTGGCACATTCTGTCCAAAAATTTAAAAGTTAGAATTTACAAAACTATAATACTTCCGCGGAGCGTGGTAAGGTGCGTGGCTACTAAATCCAAAGACCCGAGTTCGAATCCGACTGGGCAGAAAATTGTTTTCTGTTGTAGCCTTGAGTCAACTCATGTGGGTTATTGGAGCCCTCCTGGGGTCCACCCGGCCTCTTAAATTGGGTACACTAAATTGAGTAAAAATCTGGCGGTCGATAGTGATTCTTCCTAAATCACCTCCTTGCACAACCATTGGTCTAGTAACAGTACTCCATTACAAAGTACTGAACCCCTGACCCTTCACGGGTTGTAACTGTACAGATTTAATTTAATATAATAATCCTGTTTTCATCGGGACCTGCTCGTGCTATACTGCAGGTGTCCGGAGTGTAATTTTATGATTAAAATTAATGTGTGGAAAAGGGGGCTGGAAATTGTGAGACCTTTCTGATTGTAAAAATGCATATATATTTCTCTGAAATTTAAAAGTATTGATTCCCTGGAGGGGCAATTATATTAGTGTGTTAGTTCAGTAATCTTTATCTATAGTAATATGAAACAGAACATTAGGGTCTCATGAATTGTATTGGCTTATCTGGTGACGTCTTCTCCGCCGCGGTGACGTATCCTAGTCGCTTCCTTCGTCTAGGTGTGCTGTGGGCGAAATGGTGAAAACCACGTAATCCTCGCCCCGTGTCTGAAAAGACGTCTTTTCCTCTTAGAGGCTGGCCAGCGTGTCCTGGAGCCTGGCGTGATGGTAGGGGTAGGCCAGGTCCTAGCTTGAATGATGCTTAGGCTGGGGCGGCATTGCAGTCGCAGCGTCTTAGGGGCCTTCCGGTGTTCGCGGCAAGGGGGGGGCATCAGAAAATGAGACTCCCGACCCCGACTTTATATAAATTCAAAAAACAAAGGCAATAATCGGATGACTTATATCCGACAAATCCTTTCCACTGTTCTTTATAGATGCGAGGCGTGGCCTATTACACGAAGGGAATAACAGCGCCTTAATGTTTTGAAAATGAAGTATGACTTCAAATATTCGATACTCAAAAAGGATGAGTTAAAGAAAGAATTTAAGGAGGCTACACAACGCTGTCACTTAGTAATGAAAGGATCCCTAAAATGTTAATACATACTGAACCGATGGGTAAACGTCTGAGGGGTAGACCAAAACGTAGATGGGAGGATTGTGTTTAAACTGATTTAGTGGATTTGAGTTAGTAGAGAACGATTGGTGGTATCGGCATCGAATCTTTGGGTTCGTTAAAACTTTATTATTATGAAGTTAGCATTAACTGACTGATAAAATTTTGTCCAATTTAATTATAATTATTTAACTGGTGATATCAGTAACTGGGTTATAAAAAAAAAAGACCAAAACGAAAACTATAATTTTGCAATAAAATAAAAGTAATCTTTATTTTTTTTCTTA
>NW_027115434.1:0-4328 GCF_000696795.3 Halyomorpha halys | reverse complement strand
TATATATATAATTTATTTTTCATTTCTTTCTGTTACCTTGACAACAATCTATTTTAAACTATTAGTAATTTTATTCATTTATATCAATTTTTATGGGGAATAATTTAAGATATTCCAATTTGTTAAATTATTCTGTTTATAAAAAATATATCATGTAGTATTTATTTAATTTCTAATATCGAATATAAAAGTTATACTTTAATATTACTAAACGATTCTGGTAACTCAAAAAAGTAACAGTCCTAGGGGTAAGAACGTATGAATCCTGAATAAGTGTATAGAAGTGACCTAGTAGTTGTAAAATATTTAGAGAAACTGTGTCTCTTTATGGGAAGGAAGACGTAAGTATTGATGTAATGTTACTGATATAAAAAAAAACAAAAGTAGTAGACAGAATTTAATGAAATTTATAATACACGATAACAACACTAATCTCTAAATTTTCTCCAAGAATCGCAGTTAATGCTCCTTGGTTCATAAGAAATAGCCAATTGCATCGCGAATTACATATGGAGTCAATAGAGGATCACATCAAAAAATGGTTCATGAAGTTCCACTCCCAGTTGCCAACAGTTAAAGGAGCTGTGACCTACAACCTGGGAAACCCAACCTCAACCCGAAGACTGAAGCCCAGACTGCTGCAGGACATTGTGTTATAAATTTTAATAAATATAAAATTGATTCATAGTTACACTACCTCAATTTTACTTTTTATTATTATTCTTTTTATTTTTATATTTTTATATTTTTTTCTCTCGTCCCGTTTTCAAATTAACTTGTTTCTTTTCACTATTAGAGGGCAATTGTTTGTTTTATTTAAGTGTACCAATATCACTATTTTTTGTTATTAATTTTACATTCCTCTTTTATTAAGAAGTATTACTCTTATCTATTTTTTTTCTTCTTTTAATAACAACATTGTATATAGTTAGGGATGTCTTTTGTACGAGACTATACCCCCCTCATAATCAACTGTTAAAAAAAATACATATAATATAACGATTATATCAACCATGTAAGGCCCATACCAGGCTGATCTGGTATAAAATAAAATAAATAAAAAAATTTTCTCCATTAGGCACAAATTGGATGAGCTGTTGTGGAAACATGCTGAGGAAAATATGTTTAGGCAGGCATAAGTCAAAGTAGTTGGGAGAACCTGATAAAATCTATATGAGCCAATTAGGTTTAACCTTTTCAACAATCTCACCTTTCATCAAAATCAGTGATCACATCACTTCATCAAAAGTGATCTGGAAATTGAAGTTCTATCACATCCACCATCTTCACCTGATTTGTCTCCAACTGATTACCATTTTTTTTCAGAGCACTTGAAGCATTATTAAAAAACAAAATATCTCGAAATGAAAACAAAGTAAAATTTCACTTGTTTATTGATTTAAAAGCAAAAGGTTTAAATTTGAAGGAACCTTGTTGGACATTGGGATAAATGTATTAAAAATGAAATCGTTTAAAGTTTGTTTTCCTTTCATTTACCTCATACCTCAAGGACTGATATTTTGTATTATCAGCAAAACTATGAAATCACATAACTGTTAAATCCTAAATTATTAATTATTCAAACAGTATACATGTAATAGAAACAAAATAAATTATGTAGATAAAATTAACAAATAATAATTGAGTATAAAAATTATTCAAAAGAAAATAATCCTAAATTAATTAACCACTTCTTAATCTCTTTCAAGTGGTTTCACATTTATCTGACTATATGTTCTGGCTTAAAGAACTTATAACATGAATTTTAATGGATTTATTATATTAAATATTTTACCTCAACAATTAATTAAAGAGAAAATACAAATTTATTAATAAAAATATTTTTTGATATCATATTTTTCATGGAATTTTAAAACTAAAATTCTATTAGAAGGTCAGAAAGAAATTGTTAAAACAATCACTATTAAACATGCACAATACATTAATCAACAGATTAATTATAATGATACATATAAAAAAAATAAATAAATAAAAAATGTAATAGTTAAGTAAATCTGAAAGTTCTCAACAACCATTCATTCCTTTGGTAAATGCAGAGATTAGATCTTTTTCAAAATTAATTAAGATGATCTAAATAATCATAAACTAATCAGAAAAATGTTATCTTCTTATTAAAATTTGACAGTGGTATTATGGGCTGGAATAACTTTGTAAGTTAAAATTTCAAATTGTCCAGAACAGACCAAATATTATCAGACTCTTATTTTGTTTTACTAATGATGTCTTTTATGTCACATACAATTTTATTTCAATAATTTCAGCAATATTATCATTGAATTATGAAACAACTAAAAGCAATAAAATAAAAAACATTGTAATAAAAAATTGTAAGATATAAAATATTTCAACCTGTTGGATATTGGTGAGACAACTGTTGCTCCTGGTATGTGATGATGGATTTTGGTATTCCTACTATCATCCAATGCATCTTCACTATTAATTAAAATTGCACAGAACATTCACAATATATGAACCCTGGAATAGTAATATTAATTTTATTTCCTGACCAATTGACTGTTAAAATAAAAATAAATCTGTATTGCTGCAATCTATGAAGGGTCAGGGGTGCAAAGGTTGTGTGAGGAGGAGATTTGGTCAGAATCACATTCGACCGCTAGATTTTTTTTTTTTTTATGAGGCTAGGTGGACCCTGGAGGTCTCCCAAAACCAAAGAGTTGACTCACGGCTACAATAACAGAATAAATAATTATCTTTCAAAGCCGGATTTGATCCCAGGACCTTGGAGTTAGTAGTACAGTCCCTTACCACTGAGCCATCCTGCTCTCACTATTTACTACTACACAAATTAATTAATGCTTGAGTATTTGTGGCTGGCTACCTTCAGAGGAAACACTGTGGTGGTATCTAAGTGAGACTTAACCTATGAATAATATTTATTCTAACAAAAACACCTTTCTGGGAAGCCACTTAATTTATAAAAATGATTTTCCATCATTGTGTGCTGTTTATTCAACTACCCAGTTGTTTCCCTGTAATGGGTATCCACTTTATAAAGGCTAAAGGTTAGACTGGGTATGACAAAAAAAAATTAATAATAATCTTCTACAGCCAGATTTGAACCCAGGCACAAGAGAGTGTTTATAAATTAAAAAATAAAGTTCATTGTATCCCAAGGAACATCAGCACTTAGATGGTGCCTTGAGACCAGAAAGCTAAGTGCATCGGGCACAAGGGCCCTAATGTGCCCTGTACTGTACAGTGTCAGTTCAATTACCACCTGTGGCAGTATATATTTATTTTGTGATGAAACTGCTAAATAAATTCTAATACTTCCATTTTGCTTAAGCAAAAATTTTGAATTTTCATAAAATATTATCCTAAATTTTCAGAATTTTGAGAACAATTCATTTATTGGTAGTTATTGAAAGTCAATAAAATATAAAAAAACAATAAGTATAGACTTTCAAACTAATAATAAATGAATTGCTTTTCAGATTACATCCATTTCATAAATATTCGTGATTATAATATAAAGCATATGGTGATAAAATATGGTAACTGACATTCATTCTGAATTGACGTTTTTGACCTTAACATATTTTTGCACTGATTTCATAGATTTTCATAGGTTTAATATTGGTATTAAATTATGATATGTGACAACTGGTTTAAGATATAACATATTAATCAAAAAACATTTTAATATTGTGAAAGTTTTAATTATTTTAGCTACCATGTTTTACGACCAAGTACCTCTTTTATTTCTAAGAATTATGTATCCTTACAACCTATTCTTTGATTTCCTAACTTGGTCAACATTTCAGAACTATGCCCATTTTCAATAACAACTATCCATTATAACTTATACTGTTCTAAGAATATTTTTATTATTCTTTATATCAATTCATCTTTTGAAATTTTGTAATTTCATTAATACAATACGTGTTTTGTATAATCATTTAAAATTCTTATTAAAGCAGTTTTCTCCATTCTACTGCGGAAAGAAATGGAGTGGACTAAAATAAGAAAAATTTGAAATAAATAATGTTGATGAGTAAAAAACAAATATTCTATTACTAAAATTATAATATCTCCCATATAGATGAATTAAGGATACTGATATAAAAAATAAATGGAATATGGTTGGGGTGTGCGGTCAAATTAAACTCAAATAGTAATATTTGAGTTTAATTTTGACCGCATCTGGACCATATTCCATTTATTAATACACACGGTCAATCAGTAATCTTAAAGTAATAAAAATAGTGTGAATTATCATGAAAGATTGGTCTTGAATACAGGATAGGTTCAAAACATTAACCAAGTTATGATTTACATTTATATAT
>NW_027115433.1:0-1349 GCF_000696795.3 Halyomorpha halys | reverse complement strand
AAAAGAAAAATTACAGGCAGTTATTTGGTCAGTAAAAATCAGTTATTAAATTTCATAAAAATAAGAAAGCATTTCGGATTCAAAATTTGACTGTCATATAATTCTTTCGTTAATTTAATTTATTTTTTCTTCATTTTAAAACTTTATTTATTGATAGATATTACAATTTGCCACACCGTTGTGGGCAATAGGTAATAGTGATGAATGATCTATGAATGTGATAAAATAAAATAAGAATGAAAAATAAATAAAATCTCTCTTAGAAGGATAAAGAAAATAAACATTCATGAAGAAAATCAAACTATGTGCATGAAAAAAATAAATAAAATAAAATAATGATAAAAATTAAAGAATCTTTACACATTTACACTCCTATATAAAATGTAAAATATCGTTAATTTAATAAAATTTATTAAATCCCACAATATTTCATGGCATGTCGATCTTTCCAACTTCAAGTTGACAATGCTATATATCTACATATTTTTTTTTTAATACATTAATGTCTACTAAACGTTATGTGAAAACTAATTTTCTTTTTTGTTTCTCAACCAAACTTATTTATTCCTTAATCCAGGATATACAGGACAGAGACACCACTGGGTTCATTTATTTTGTTAACAGATAAAATATTCCTAATCATAAAATATTTAAAATATAATAACTATTTTCTAATAAAAAAAAATTAATGTTTCTACGGGCATTGGATTTTAACTAAAGTGTTTAAGAAAGTTCCTCATTAATTAATTTATTTTTGTCATTTTTTTTTCGTAATCTTCATTAAAATAAAATTAGTACTGCATACTTATATAATGCATGAAATGTATTGAATATACTTTACTGAGTCTTCTCCCTTTGATTGCTAAAGTGGCATTATAAGGTGTGGATATGAGTCCAGCTAAAGTGGTATAGTCTAGCTATAGCCTCAGGCTACGCCATGGAATAATAAAACGTGAAGGGGTCGTTCCGCTGGAAATTTTACCTGATTTTTGACAAATTTTTTGTCAGTTCAATTGGAGTTTTTAAACATTTCTAAATACTCCTTTCTGCGAGAATGATCCAAATCAAGAGAGGAAACTGTTTATATTCCATTGTGTGGATATAATAAAAAATAAAACAACAAAAAGAAATAAATTAAATAACCGCCTAAGTTGAGAATGTTTTGTGATTATTGCAAAACATTTATTTTTAATAAAAAAAGAAAAAAAAATAGATATAAAAGTAAATAAATTAAATTGCTTAGGAAAAACTTTATATCTACTTTACAATCCGCAGATTGTATAATTAAAAAGCATCGATACCGACTATAACATCCATATTTAAAAATGGCTACTATTTATGATAAATTG
>NW_027115432.1:7872-10404 GCF_000696795.3 Halyomorpha halys | reverse complement strand
TATATATAGTGTTTGCAAGAATTGTTCTTAAACTGGAGGGGGGAGTTACGGCCTGAGCACGATAGCAGCTGATAAGCCGTATCAGCTGATGGAGGTATATATATATATAAAAGTGCTGGATTGCAGTCCATGTAACATGACGCACATTTACAACGAACTACAGCTAGAAACTGTACAACACAACACATGGAGACACATCAAGTTCTTCGACAGTCTCCCTGCTTCCTCAATCCAATCTTCCGAATCACCCCCCCCCCTACCTGCGAGGTGGCAAGACAGGAAGGGCTCCATAAACCCTATAAACCACCCTATAACTAACATTTCTTCTCTTGCACACCCTCCATCTCCCCTACTATTTTTTCGACTTCTTACTGTTTTTTTATTATTTACTATTAACTTTCATCTATTAATTGTTTTATTTTTCTATTTCTCTGTTCATCATCATCACGAAGTTCACCCTCACTTCCAAATTTTTGATAATCGAATTCACACGGAACGGACACATCCATAACACCTGCATAGTATTCCACTGTATACCTTCAACTACCAATGGTAGAAAAAGGTAGTAACCAACTCGAACTATGTAACCATACGTAATGCAACATATTAATTTCATGTTTTTCTGTTTCAGAGGGATCGGGAAAAAAATAATAATAAAAAAATAAAGTCATACCACCACCAGCCGGAATGGTCCCTCCCCATTCTTTGTAAGCCTTCGGCTATCATGCAACCTCTGTAAACCCGCCTTCAGCGGACCCTGTGAAATTATCTTATAATGCCATATGGCAAATCAAGATGCGCTGTAATTATATGTATATATCATTAAATTTTATATACTGAAAATAAAGAGAGATTAGAAAATATATTAAAATAAAGATAAAGCCATTCAACTTCTGGAACCTGAGCGAGTTATTTCATATCCATTGTCTCCATTTTTTCACTGGACGATACTTAAGTTATATGCACATATATATGAAAAAAATAATAAATATAGAATTGTAAAAAGTAATACTTTTAAAAGTTTATTTTTTTAATTGATTCTACTAATTTAATTAGACTACTATTTTGAATATTTTCGTAAGGAGAATGGGGGCCATGATCTTTACGAATTAATACAAGGGATACCGGTTAATTAATTCTAGACCGCAATTAACTGACCTTGACTACTTTGAGTTTAGTTTATTACATAACCAAATGAGAGCCTGCGAGGTGTGACGGTCAGTGGATATCACACTGTAATAAAACATATAGAGATAATTTATATTATAGGACACAACTAGTTACTGAATTCTTTGAGCATTTTACGTAAATTCAATTTAATATTTTACGTTCATTTACTGGATGAGTTGTTCATTTATTTAATGAGTTGAAATGAATAACTCTTCCTTTATAACATTATTTATTAATAAACGGTATTTGGTCCGGGTGCGGTCAAATAAAATTCAAATAGTAAATTGGTGTACTATTTTTATTTGAGCCAACGTTTCGCCCCACGTTGCAGGGCTTCGTCAGGGCTAAAAAAGATACAAACTCTTGAAGATTTATTAGATGTCTCGTTCATTTTCATTTGATTTAATGGTTATCCCTTTTCATCTCTTAATTTGTACCTTTTTTAATATTTCTTCTCTTTATCTGTTACTATTACCGTTTTCATTTATTGTTTATAACCTTTAATTTTTCTTATTAAATTTTACGTTTCATTGTATACCCTTGTTATTTTCCACTAATTTTTTTTTTGTACTTATGACAAGTGTTTATATATTTTTTAGCCCTGAGGAAGCCCTGCAACGTGGGACGAAACGTTGGCTCAAATAAAAATAGTAAAACAATTTACTATTTGACCGCACCCGGACCAAATACCATTTATTGATACGCACGGTCAATCAGCAATCTTATAGAACTTTATTTATTTTATTTTTATTTTCGAAGAAGGCTGTTGATCGTATGAAGTAAATTGTAGGAAGATAGACCTGGTGGCGGTCAGTAAAGGTATCAAAATAGTAAAAGAGAACTATTTATTTGTTGCTAAGCAACTTTACAGGGCTGTGTAAACAAACAAACAACGAAGATGTCAATTGTAATGACAACTAACAATAAATATTTTTTTTCTTCTTTATTGATAGCTTTATTGACCGCCACCCGGAGTATCTTCCTGCAATCTACTTCATACGGTTAACTATCTTCTTCCAATATGAATCAATACACACTGGGCCATCACTTGTCTCAATCAGACAGCCCTCACGTAGCCCTCCGAAGTGGGGCAAAACGTTGGTTAACAATAAATAGTTCTATTATTTAGATACCTTTATTGACCACCACCCGGACTATCTTTCTACAAGAGGATAATCATGTTAAAATAAACAGTAAAACAATAGGGGTATTCATGATCTATGTTAAAGCGTGTTAAATGGAAAAACTCGTGTTAAATCGAAAAAAATTGCCTTCTTTTGCCGTGGTAAAACGAAATAACATTTAACATGGCTGAGAGTCTGTTACTTGGTCTGTTAAATCGAGAATGACGTCACACAATAG
>NW_027115432.1:0-6602 GCF_000696795.3 Halyomorpha halys | reverse complement strand
AAAGTCGTTTATCATACATATCATCGTAGGAGTAGTAGTTTTCATGTTATTCTAATATGAATATTAATTTTGCACATAAATTTAGTCCATATCAATTTATTTTATCGAATGCAGAACTCGCCTGGCTGCCAGATTTGCATCGAACCGGTGTTATGTTTTATTCTCTTTTTTTCCCCCCATTTTCCTTTTACCCTCCCCCCTCCTTTTTTATTATTTACTTTATTTTACCCCCCCTCTCCTTCTCTATTCTTTTCCTAATTTTCCTTTCCCATGTTATTTGTCACGGTTACCACTTATTATTATTTTTTCTATCCACTTCTTTTGTCAAACCTAACTTCATATTTAGTTTCTTTATTTAATATTATGGTTAAATATTTCACTAGTTACATATATTTTCTTTGCATAATTTTAATTTTTAATTATTAATAAACTAATTTATTCATATTCCTTTGCATTATATAACTTTAAATTTTTATTTTATTTCCTTAATCATCCTGTTTGTACTTACTTATTCAATTACCTATATATAAATTTTATTTTGGACTTTAATCATCACTTTAATTTTATTAATTTAATTCTGTACAATTATTTACTTTAAGTCATTATGTATATATTATTTTTTTTATTTTTGTAATCATTGGTTATTATCTTGTTCTTTGTTTGTAGCCTTGATGAAGGCTGGAAATTCTAGCCGAAACGTTGGCAATATCAAATAAGTTATTTCAACTTATTTGTGTTATATTTCGATCACACCCCCCTCCTCCCCCACCCCGACCATCTTCTCTTCATATAATTTATCCACGGTCAAGTATCTCTCATCATTATTTTAGCGATAATATTATGAAACTACAACCCCTTCGAAGATACGTGTAATAAACTACTTCATAGTACATGCACATTAAACTACCTTTAATAAAAAATATCGCTTGATATGGTGAATACGAACAGGTGAGTTACTCTATATCTATTAAAACCCCAATAGGGAGCAACATGATTTAGAATTGAATGGAATATGGTCCGGGTGCGGTCAAAAATAACTCAAATAGTAGATAATTATACTATTTTATTGAGCCAACGTTTCGCCCCACGTTGCAGGGGTTCGTCAGGGCTAAAAAAGATACATACACTATAGTTACAAAAAGGAAAAAAGAAAAAACATAAGTGTAAAATAACAGGGGTATAAAATGAAAAGTAAGATATAATAAGAAAAATTTTCTTTTTATAAAAATTATAAACATTTTTCTTATTATATCTTACTTTTCATTTTATACCCCTGTTATTTTACACTTATTTTTTTTTTTTTTCCTTTTTGTAACTATAGTGTATGTATCTTTTTTAGCCCTGACGAAGCCCTGCAACGTGGGGCGAAACGTTGGCTCAATAAAATACTATAATTATCCACTATTTGATTTCTTTTTAACCGCACCCGGACCATATTCCATTCATCTATACACACAGCCAATCAATAATCTTCCAGTATGATTTAGAATTGAACAAAAACCACTTACAGGTGCCTCACATGATCCGGAGACACGAAGTATAAAGAGAATGTTAAGCGTTCATGCAAATGGCAGTGCAGACACGCAACCCTGTAATAAGTTCCAGATGGCAACCAATGTACTTTCTCCAGACCAAGGACGAACTGCGGTACCCGAGATTGCGGAGGTCGAGGTGACTCCAGGACAGATTAGCTCGTGTATAGTGTCAAGTTCGAAGTAAGACCTTTCATATCGTCATTTACATGGCACAGTTAATATCTGTCATATGATACGGGTTATTTCATTCCGGAAGGGAAAATAGTTATGTTTAAACTATCAAGTAGCCGTCGTCATTTTTGCTATTTTTCCCAAACGTTAATAAACTCTTCGTTAACAAAAGAACAACACCTCTGACGAACTGTTTAAAAAACAAAAAAAAATTTTAAAGTTACATCTCCTACTGGAAGAGTTTTATTTATAATTAGATCTTGCGAACGAAAACAACGTTTCCATCCACATGGTACGGTTGTCACCCCATAATCAGGTATCTACAACAAATCCTCAAATTCATCCTATGCATACAAAACTTAATCAATATATTACAATTTCTTATTTAAATTTTAAAACGATTACCTGATTTAAACATCTTTTAAAATTACCCTTTGTGTTTTCCTTTTTAGTATTATAATGCTAACAATATAGTACAAGAGCCGGGAAGAAAAAAGGCAGTTATCTGACCCCAATTTTTGATAACTTTAATGAAAACTATGGATAATTACTAGTCAACATTGATGAGTCTGCCAAGTATAGGTAGAGGAAATAAAAAATGGCGGCTGTTTTAAAACGTCAAAATTAAAATTATAAATTTCTCAAAATAAATGAACTACTGATATTTCAGTACGTTACATACTACATTTTTATTTAATATTGCTTTCTAAAAAGCTATATCTCGAGAACTATTGGACGTAAATAGTTCTATTAGGGCTTACATTTTAGCAAATTTGCTCTACTTTAAATGATGCTCTCTTAGAATTTCTATTATTGTTAGTAGTTTTAAAGATATAGAGCTCCGAATAAAGAATTATTTATTTTTAACGTTTTGAAACAGCCGCCATTTTTTATTCCCACTATCTATACTTGGCAGACTCATTAGTTTTGACTATTAATTATACATAGTTTTCAATTAAGTAATCAAAAATTGGGATGAACTAACTGCCTTTTTTCTCTTCCTGGGCTCTTGCACTAATAACATATTGTTGTCAATAATAAAAATATTAATAATTTAAAATACCAACATATTATAAATAAGGAGATCTAAAATACCTTCCTGAAACCAAGTTATCTTTACCATTGATAATAAATAAATTATATTATACTCAATAATACATTATTGCGTTTTTGTAATACGTTTAAAATTTGTTTTTTTTAATATTTTTAATAGATGTCATCTTTTATGGAATAGAGGTAGGAGAGAAATGACTTAGATTATAATCTATTTGTTATCAATCGCAAAGATAACCTGGTTTCAAGAAGGTATTTCAGATCTCCTTATTTATAATATGTTGGTATTTTTAATTATTAATATTTATATTATTGACGACAATATTTTATTTTTAGCATTATAAGACTACATAACATAAAATGTAATTTTAAAAAATGTTTTAATCAGATAATATGTAATGTATAATCAGGTAAAGAAATCATTTTTCCATATATTTTTCCGTCCGTAGCTCAGTGGTTGGGCGCAGTCTTACCAATTTGAAGTCTATTGGTGGTGCTAGTTCGAATCCGGCCTGGGGCGTTGACTTTTTTCATTGGGTGGCGGTCTCACAAAATGAAAAATTTTGACCCCTAACCATGATTAGGCAGTATAGGACTCCAATGGGAAGTCTTGGCCGAACAAAAAAATCATGATATATTTATTAAGTGTTGGATGAATTTGAGAATTTGATAAAGACACCTGATGATGGAGTGACAACACCGAAACGTTGTTATTGGTTTTAATGAAATAAAATAAAATAATTAAAACAAGGAAGAGTACCTTTTCATTCACAAGGTCTAATTTAAAAAAAAAAAAAAGTCATATTTTGAACCAACGAAATGGGCCAGAGAAGACTATCCTATTAGTTTTCGTTCTCATTATTATTTAACAGTTGGTAAAAATAACCGATATGAAAACAACGAAACGTTTCATGAATTAAGTCAGAAATTCTTTGATTTCGAAATGTATTATTTTTATAATTGGTTATTTCAAAAATCTCATTACCTGAGTTATACCGAAGGTCCACTATGATTTTCACATGTAATTTCAATCAATACATTAATGTAAATAAATAGATGCTGAACCAGCAATGCATCGCATACGCAAAAAAAACAGGTGAAATCTTGCATAGGATGAAAATTATACCGGCCGGTTAGTTAACGGCAGCTCTATTAGTTAATGAGCCGGCTGCGACCAGACGGATTTTTCCGTTCTGCAAAACTCTTAGCGCGTACAAACCATTATTCACATCAATGTAAACTAGTTTCTTATCCGAGCAGAAAGAAATCAGTTCGGTAAAATACTTAGGGCATGCAACGGCCCTAAGTGTATTTGGTGGTTATTATTTTTTAGAATTAGACAGAAAAAAGTTATAACCAACAAATGTAAACAGTAAAGTGAACAGATAAGACTGACATATATGTAAAGAAGTAGACTGTCGATACCACAAAATATCGACAGTCTACTATATATAGATATATATATATATATACTATATCGATTCTCTATACATATATCATATCGATTCTCTCTCTCTATATATATACTATATCGATTCTCTATACAATACTATACTATAGAAAAAATTATAACCTAAAAATGTAAACAGTAAATTGAGCAAAAAAATACTGACAGATATGTACGGAAGGATACTGTGGATATTTTGTGGTATCCATACTTTTTGACCGATACTTTCGATACTCTTAATACTTTACTGTGGAACAAAATTATAACCTAATGATATAAACAGTAAATTGAACAGAAAAGACTGACAGATATGTAAGGACATTTTGATATTTTTTTGATCGATACTCTCAATACTATACTACTGAAAAAATTATAACCTAAAAATGTAAACAGTAGGGTAAACATAAAAGACTGACAGACAATTAAAGACATTTCGATACTTTTCAATCGATACTCTTAATATTATACTTCATAGTATCGATACTTCTCGTTCGATATCAATATTGATACTTTTCATTATCAATTTTCTTTTCGATATCAATATTGATGCTTTTCAACAGTTCTAGTCAATCCTCTCCGCTAGACACCCTGATGAAGACCTGAAATTCAGGTCGAAACGTTGGCATAAATAAATATTTTTTGTTTATTTAAGTTGTTTCTTTGCTGACCACACCCCCCGACCATCTTCTCCAATCAATTGATACTTTTCATACGAAACGATACTGATTTAATACGAAGAATTTTTTTTTACATTGGCGGGTGAAAACCTTTCATCCGTCCTTACTTTACATATCGGTGTCTTGATTATACAACACTGATTGTCCCTAATTTTCCCGATTACATATCAACTTTACTAAGTGACCGTTTATAATTACCATTTTTTCAAATTTTTTTACGAAGATGTAAAAACCCACTTCAGAGAGTTTTCTTTTTTATTTACTTTAGTACTGTTAATTGGTCCGCTGAGATTATAACAGTTTTATAGTAACATTAACATTGGAATCTTGTACATGCATTACAGAACGATTTAACTCACAGTGAATTACAAAGAGATAGAAAACTATTACAAGAGAAACCAGAAATGATGTAATATGGAGTGCAGTGGGAACTGTGCCAAGGACAGTCGACTCATCACGTCAGCTGGCAATGTGCAACAACTCCTAATGGCTTAACGCACAATACAAACCGTCAATCATAAGGGATATCGATCTCAATCAGTATCTATCGATTGCGTTTTTAACGATGTCGAAAGCACTAATTTATAGAGCTTTATTAGATATAGCAATTAGAGAAATGCGTTATTCGGCAATACTACCTAAATACATAAAACACAAAGCACACTTATCAATCCATGATTGTGTATATAAATACTACCGTGTTTAAAAAAAGATTTTTTTTTTTAATAATATATTTATTGCTATACACAACTGTATACATATATACACATCAAGTAAATTTGCTGTAAGTGATATTATGACATGATACAAACATGTGGAGAATCTACCCATTGATAGAACTCCAAAAACATTTCTAAAGGAGAAGATCTCGAGGCCATCTTCTTTTCAGACGCCTAGGAGGATTATTAGATAATGAAGGAGAAGCCAGGTTAGAAACAAGTAGATTTGGGTTGTGGGAAGTTTATTATGTAAGGAACGGTATCTGGTTCTGGCCAAATCGGCTACATAGGGGACATTGAGGTCCTGATGGGGATGATTTGATTTGTGACAAAGTAAGGAGCATTAAGGATTTTACGAAGGATTTTGGACTGTAAGGATTGGATTCGAGAGGAATTAGATTAGTGGAGCACCATAGCTCAATTCCGTATGTCCAGATAGGCCTTATAATAGTCATGTAGATCAGTCTTTTGTAATGGATTGGAAGTAATTCCTCTCGTATCCAATCCTTACAATCCAAAATCCTTAATGCTACTTACTTTGTCACAAATAAAACCATACATAAAGACCCTAATGTTACATATATAACTAAACTAGGCCGAACCAGATATCATTCCTTCTATAATAAACTCCCTAACCACCCAAACTCACTAGTTTCTAATCTTGCTTCCTCTTTTAATCCTGGAAATCCTCTCAGGCGCCTGAAAAGAAGTTGGCCACGAAACCTGTTAATGTAAATACGTCATTAGAGTGCTACCAATGGGTAGTTTCTCTACACGCCTGTATCACTCCATTATAACTGAGATCAAATTTACTAAACGTATAATATAATATACAGTTGTAAATTTCAATAGACATTTTAAAACAAATGCAGAATATATGTAAATTAAAGTTATACAATTCGAGCAAAGAGTTGTATAATTAAATTAACAGTTGTATAATTTGCAAAACGGGGGTTGGTCTGCCGTCAGGGGGCAGACAGTGCCCACAAGTTTTATTAAA
>NW_027115431.1:3726-4644 GCF_000696795.3 Halyomorpha halys | reverse complement strand
AGGCAACTAATTATTTAATACAATAGATGACAAGAATTAAAAATACAAATACAGTGCTGATGTGGGAATGAACTATTGAACTAGAACAAAAATTTAATTAATTGGTATTATATAAGAGGTACGATTGGGGTATGATCACATTTGGGCTAACTCTATACTAGAAATGAAGTGCACCAGCATTTTTGTATTTTCCCAAGATTTGAGATAGCTCAAGTATCCATGTACCTCCGTGCGTTATGCAGGTTTTTATTAAATTGAACCCCAGGGTGCAGTCGAAAAGTAAATGATTAAAAGTTGGCGGAGTTTGCCCGTCGCAATTACAGAAATCACTGTTAGTTATGTTAAATCTCTTAAAGTAGTGTTTGGACGGTCCATGTTCTGTCATAGTTGGGTCAGTTTCTAGTGTGTACTTTTTATTTTGTTATAATTTTGAGAAGTTATGTTAGGTATGTACTTATGAAGGAGTCGTCCTTTAGTCGATAGTTGCCAACATCGTATACATATATTTACAGAGTAATACTAATTAAGAGTATAAACATCCACAGAATTATCTGTGATATCAGTCTGATCTCACATTGTCGTCTAATAGTGAATTTGTTTAGCGGGTCACTGGAGAGGATCTAGAAGGGTGAAATTCGGGAGAGTGAATTTGTTGATCGGGTGATTTAAAAATTGTTAAAGGGTGAAATTGAAGGAACAGAAAAGGGAAAGAAAAAAAGGAATGAATTGAAATATTTGTATTTGGCGTATAGACTGAAATTGATTGTAAAAGAAAACTGTAGGGAAAAAACTGTTTTCTTTCTATTTTATTATACCATGTAAATATATGTAATTTATATATGTCCGATTACGGAGTGATCAGTATGCTGTGTGTGTGGCAATCTGATGTATTTGAGCAGTATAGATAAATAAAGTTTT
>NW_027115431.1:0-1865 GCF_000696795.3 Halyomorpha halys | reverse complement strand
CTTGATGTTATTTCAAGGACTTCTACGGAATATCAGATTAAATTCAGTTTGGATGCAATGCACTAATAATGGCTAATAAGTTAAATACATGCATCCATTGCGGGCCGAATTCCCAATATACAGAATTAACAACATATAGATAATAATGGAATGAGGATTCTGTGAATCCGATTCGATTTCAATTTGATGCGTTCCTGGAGCCACAAATCTCTCTGGCCTATGCACAAATAACCGGCATTGGGTTTTATAAGTGGATTCTGTATTACCCCTGTTGAGATGAAATACTAGGCTGCGGATTTGTTTAATTAGGATTGGCTTAAAATCATTAAATGATACTGGAGAGAATAATTCCTGTAATAAATAATTTAAAAATTTATTTTGCCTGACAAACCCCACCAGATCACCTTTACTCTCCGTCATAAACCTCTACCCTCCTGTCCTACTGTAGTCTTTTTAAATACTTCACTAACGCCTGTTGAACAGATTCGATACTTAGGACTCCATTTTGACAAGATACTTACTTGGAATCCACATACAAGACTTAAACGATTAGAAACTGCTCGCAGATTTCGATTGCTACAACACCTACTTGACAAACGCTCTAAACTTCCCATTCACTACAAAAAATTATTATACACTTTGATAATCAGACCAATTTGGACATATGGAATTGAGCTCTGGGGCTCTACCAAACCATTAAATTCCTCCAGCATACAATCCAAAATCCTTAGTAAAATCCTTGATGCTCCTTATTACGTTCAAATAAACTCATCCACAAAGACCTTAACGTCCCATTCGTTGCAGATTTGGCCCAAAAGAGATATGCGTCTTTTCATTCCAAACTCCTTACCCATTAGTTCTTAATCTCTCATCCTTAACAATCCCCGATAATGCTCCGAGGCGTCTGAAAAGAAGATGGTCACGGGACATTCTAATTTAAATTAATGCTTGAAGTACCACCGGTGGGTGGTTCCATCCCATATTAAAACGATTAAAAAATAGATCGTTATACATTTATCATTGACTGCTCTAATTTTGTTCTGATTAGTTGTCCAATATTTTGGACAAATATAACTCAAAATGTAACATTATACTTGCATTAATAAATTCGTTAGAGAAAATCTAACATCAGCAATATCTATATAATTTACGCTTATAAAATAAATGGACAAATGAACAATTTAATTCATATAGGGTAATGAGTAACTTTTTTTTTTCATTTGGTTCTACAGACCTCCCAAACCAGTATTCCCCATGCCTTCCTATCTTGGTGACTACTGCTTTCCAGTTTTCTGCATGGTACACTTTCCTGTTTTTTGGCCTTCCGCGTGGTCTCTTGCCAACTACATTGGCATTCATTGTTGTGTAAAGGCGTCCCGATGGATTGCTTCGAGCCACATGTCCCGCCCATATTAACCTCCTATGTTATAAGATATTGAAATATATATATATATATTATACAGTATTGAAAAGATAATATACAGGTTAATTATACCCATGAGTCCTGATAGCTAGGCCGTTACATGAACATGTGTTTTTTGGCGAGCTTTTTTGGTGGGAACCTAAGAGCCTGAATGATTTGAGACATAAAAAATAGAATTGTTAAGACCTTTAAAGATTATTAAAACATTTATTGCATTATTTATGTTTTGGATGTATGTTTGTAAATTTTCTGTATTATTTTTTTATTTTTTTTATTACAAATTTTATTATTTGATTATCTGTTTATAATAACTTTTTAATTCTTGGGCGTACACTCCTAAACTAACACATTTGTTTGTGTTTATCTTCCGTCATTTCTTTAAGAAATTATGAAATGTTAGTCAATATCTAGTTTTTATGAAACATTTAAAAATTGATACATA
>NW_027115430.1:0-1005 GCF_000696795.3 Halyomorpha halys | reverse complement strand
TAAATTTGGGGTCAGTCCTATCCTGTTTATTGTTGGCAAATAGTGAGTACACTTATACAATACACTTATACAAATAACTTTAGTTTTTCTTCTCTTGTGACCCTGAAATGAAAATTGGACTGACTATATTGGACGAATCGCAAGTCCTTCTCAATCGTAGCCTTCCCTAGCGACCCCATGCCATATAGGGGGGCTATTCTGAACGGATCCATTTCGACTGCGGGGAGAGGGGGGCTCTATAGGGGGGGACTATAAAAGCAGTAGCTGAGTGACCTATATAGAACGTTCTCCCTGAGAAATGATCATTCTTCTCCGGTGACCTTTTATTAACGACTCGGCATGAGAGCCTTGTTTCATTTCCCAAACCCTGGTCTCTATTCATCCCCTCCACTAATACCCTAGTGCCTTCCTCGCAGCAATGTTTCACCTCTTTTCTCCGAAGACTACGAATATTTAAATTAAAATTGACCGAATGTTTAATTGAAATTATAGTAATTAATTATATTAATTAATGCATCATTTTAATAATCCCTTTAAAAACATATAACCTTGAAATATCTTATTGAGACTGTTAAAGCTACCTCAAATCAACGAAGTATTTTTTCAAAAAAAAAATCTTGTTCCGAATAAACATTTATTTGGTTAAGCCAACAATAAAAAACAAAAATAAAATAAAAACAATAGAGTTAAAGTAAAATAATGAATTCAAGTCAAAATAAAAGATCTTTCAAAAAAAAAAAAATAATAATTAGCAAAACAAATTATGAAAGCACAGAAAGAAATCTACAAAATTAATAGATACATAAAAATTTTATTTTTTAATTTTTTTTTTATTTATTTAATGAAATTTACAACTGTACAGAATAATACAATAAGTAAATATGTTGTATGTTTCATATACACTTGAAAATCTTGGGAAGGAACCACCTATCGGTGGTACTTCAAACATTAATTTAAATTAGAAGGTCCCGTGGCCATCTTCTTTTCAGACGCCTCGGAGGATTA
>NW_027115429.1:0-1952 GCF_000696795.3 Halyomorpha halys | reverse complement strand
ATATATAATGTTTTAAAAATTTTGTTTATTAAAAAAAAAAATATTGCAATCATCTGGATTGAAGTTAAATTGAGTTTTTCTAACTTTAGGGCATTTAATTAAGCATGAATGATCTTTATTTTGGAAGAAACTTATAACAGATAATATTTAATTATACATTATACTTTGGCATATCTTGTTTTAAATTTTTCTTGTTTCCCACAATATTCATTAAATATTAATTTAAATAAAAACAAATGAAATATAACAATAAGGAAAATAACAGAAGCCCAAAACATCAGAGGTAGTCCGCCAAGATGATGCCCATGTCTGTGTAATGCAATTACATGATGATCATAGGCTGGGGCTAAAACATAATAAGTATTATTATTAAAAATATAATAATATTTAACAGATAATAGAATTTTGATAAAAAAAAAATTTTTAGTAGAATAATAGAAAAAAACTACACTGAACTAAAATAAACATATTTCCAGTGAGGTATGATTAATAATCTAAAAACTTTTTAAAACTATAATATTTATTTTATTTTACAAAAAATATAGGCACTATAACAAAAATTATATTCAACAGTTAGTTCATAAGTTAACTAGGAATGGAGTCACAGATTAAGAAGATTTTATTCTTGCTAACTAGATAATAGTAAAACAAGATATTCATTTAAAATTATTAGAAGTGCTACTGAGAAAGTTGAAGATTTCTTTAATAGAGTTTCAGCATAAGGAACAATCACATTATCTAAATAATTAGACAGAGAAGTTGGATACATCAACTTCTCTATTTGAGGTACTACCCAAAAATTTAGGGACTTAGAGCAAGCAATATGTGCCAACCAATTATATGTTTAAATATTTGCAAGGCTTACCTTCCACAACTTTGTGGACATGTAGTGTATCCTTTATCAGTTCCATATGACTTTTGTCAGAAGTTATATACAGTATTGATGTAATCGGGTCAGTCATTTTCACTGGTAAGTATATGTCTGAAGAACTGAAAACAAACATAAAATTTAATACAGTTTATAAACATTGTGAAAACAATCCTATTTCAACATAACAAAATGATGCTTTATTTATAAATAGTTATTATTATTAAATGGGCGACAGACCATTGAGGTCTAAGTCCTTGCACGATGTATTAGGAAATGCATCATGTGTATCTTGTTGTGGTTTTTTTCGTATGGTGGGTTCGTCACTCCCATGCCTATTTTTTGTGAGTCCCACCCATTGGCTTACGGGCCTCACAAATGATTGGGGGGAGGTTGTGAGTGAGTCTTGCATAATTTTATGCTTTTAAAAATCCTGGATGGGATTTTTAGGCTCGAACTTGCAACCTTTGGGTTGGTAGACAGGTATGTTGCCACGCTGCTACCGCTGCCCCTTTATAATTATAAATAATGCATCCTGTAAAATATTTTCACTTTAAATTTAACATCTTAAATTTTAGTTTTAACTCAAATAGTTACTCCTCCATTTAGTCCTCTCAGACAAAGTATTTATATCTATTTTACAGTATTAGCAAAATTTTCACAATGCAGAAAAACAAATAAATTAAAAACTAATTAAACATATTTTGTTATTTGTTTTTTTAGGTTTTGTTACTGTTGAATGTGCAATATTTTTTTTTCAATAAAATGGGCAACTTTGAAATGGGCATAATAAAATTTTCAAATACTAGTAAAATAAAGGAATGAGGTTTAAAATGGTAAACAATTTTCTTCTGAAAAATATATTAATTGAAATAAATTTTATATTATCAACAATACCTTAATTCTACAGGGTCTAAGGTACAGCCTCCATCACAAGCATAATAAACCTTATCTTTTTCAGTTTTATCCAAAGCAACACTAAGAAGGGCTTTATTGTCATCTTGCAAAGTAACTGATACATTTATGTAAGTATTAAAATCATACTTTATCCTCCTGGAAAAACAATGAAACTTTTATTTATATA
>NW_027115428.1:7596-8546 GCF_000696795.3 Halyomorpha halys | reverse complement strand
AATAAATAAAAAACAACTCTCTTAAAATATATACAAACAAAAGAATAAACAAGATGAACATAATCAAACTATCTATATGAAAAATAAATAAATAAAATAACAATGATAAAATAATATAAACAATATTTATACAGTCGACCTGAGGATCTCTGTGCCCACTCTATCCCCCACGTGTGAGGGGTAGGGCAGAGCTCAAAAAGATCCCAGCGCATCCCTCTCGCCGCATCACTGGTAATGCTAACAATAAAGTTGCAAAACGTCTCCTAAATGTAGTTGTATTATTGACTGATCCTCAGTACCCACAAAAATATATATCTCAAGAAGGTTATCAATATTTTTTCTTAGTATTTAGATACTTTATTAAAGTACTAAACCAAGGAATAAGAATTATTTGAATTACCTGTATTTAAAGGCTATAGCTTGTATAATTTCTTTAACAAATAAACTAATTGTGCGTTTACACTGAGCTATCCATGAGAAGCACTCAATGAATTATAATAATATAACTGTAATGCTCCTTATTTTGTTACTAATAAAACCATCCATAAAGACCTAAATGTTCCTTATGTAACCGATCTAGCCCGAATCCGATATTATTCCAACCCGACATTCCTTCCATTATAAACTCCCTAACCACACAAACCCACTAGTTACTAACCTTGCTTCCTCTTCCTTTCCTGGAAATTCTCCGAGGCGCCTGAAAAGAAGATGAACTCTCGAACTTATATTGTAAAATGTTTTTTGAGTTCTACTACTGTGCAGTTTCTCTACATGCTGTATCATATCATTATGATCTTACTTCAAATTTGCTTGATGTATTTTTTATACAGTTGTAAATTTCAATAAATAAATAAAAAATAATAATATAGGGTGTTTTTTTAAGCCCGATAGAACTTGAAATTGTAAAAAATAACACAAAAAATTAAATTGTAATCAAAATTTTTTTTTTA
>NW_027115428.1:3750-5171 GCF_000696795.3 Halyomorpha halys | reverse complement strand
CTCTTTAACTCTTGGAATAGCAAATTTTGTTATAACACGGATGGGTGATTCATGGGACATCTGTAAAATAGAATGAGGAAATCAAATTGTAAATATCCCCGTATAGTGATGCTGGAAAATTCTCATTTTGATCAATGTTAATAAGTAGTGGTAATTTCATTCAAAACTGTCCTATCAAGTTGTATCACAAATTAATCAGCCGATAAAATCTCTTATATTACCTTTTGCCAGGAGAGTTTTCTTCTTTATCTCGAAATCATGATTTCGAATTTATTCTAATTTCTAGTTTATTCTAATTTATATTTAGAAATTATTCTAGATGATGGAATACCATTACCTTTTACCTATTGAAATTTCAAAAACAAATACTCCGATTTATTTTGTTAATTTTCCTTTTTTTTACGTACTCCTCCTCAGCACGCTTAGCCCCTCACTCTTGAATACGTACCCTATTACGCCTCCAATCGCCCGCTGTCACTTCACCAGCACCCTCATCACTTGCCAATTTTTTAAGGCTTCACTCAGATTAAACATTTATTTAGTATAAACCTTATCCTCTAATGAAAGCACCACACTTTTCTTTTGTATAGTATTTATATTTTTCATTGTTGAAGTTTTTATTTCATAAATATAATATGTACAATAAACACTGTATTGCTTTAGGATATAAGCTTATAAAATTCAATTTTCTTAGTTCCTTTTTTACACTTCAACTATGTCATACATTATGGTAAAAAATAAAATGAAAGCAAAACAAAACAAAAAGCTTGTTAAATAAAATCACATCTATTTTGAAAAATTAACGGCTATTAAAACGAAATAAATTTTTTTATTGAGAAGAGGATGGTGGAGGAAAGGAAGAGAGGGGTGCGTTCAAGAATGAAGGGCATTAATTAGTGATATTTATGTTATTCTACCAACATTTCAGATCGAATTTCAGGCCTTCTTCAAGACTAAATACAAACAAGATTACAGCGATATTTGGATTAAAATAAAGTATTGCTGTTTTATCATAACAAATACCCTTCTAATATAGTTTATTAGAGTAATATAGTTTAATATAGTATTTTGTACTAGACCAGTAATCCGGTTCGAAGCTCTGCCACAATGAAAAAAATACCTCTTATCTTACATAAGATAAGATGTTTCCGATCTAATACTCATATCAATCTCAAAAATAAAATCATTAATATAAATTTATTTGTTGTAGGGACTCATGTCCTATAGATTAAGCTACTGAAATTATCGCGTCTCAAACATTTCGGCCCAATACAAAAAATATTTTATACATCATTGGCATAATATGAATATATGCTAAATGAAAAACATTTTGTACTTCAATCCCAATGTCAGCAAACTTGTCGAGTAACAAGAAGTACCATTTGTTGACGCCACGTTAAAAAGTTCCCAACTTTTGAAAA
>NW_027115428.1:2586-3072 GCF_000696795.3 Halyomorpha halys | reverse complement strand
CATTTGTTGACGCCACGTTAAAAAGTTCCCAACTTTTGAAAAGAGTTTTTAAATTGTTATCGTCAAAACTCTTTGGTATCTACCAAGAATTGACTGTTATATACTCCAGAACAAAAATAAATTGTTTACATTTTGAAGTTATAAAATTTACAAAGTTTAGATACCGTGGATTTTCCATTGTACGGCGCCGATTCCAACTCGAGTATCTTGAAATGATGCCGAGCTATATGTGTACCTATATTAATATAAATTACTTAGTTTTATGGTTTTCTATGTATAATTTATAGCCTCTATTTAGGTATTTTAACCGTACCCAATAATAAGATAAATGCATATTGTGCATTAGAATTTCACTTTATATATTATGTTCCTGAAACAGGAGCGCATTGTTAATGTGGACAGGAAAATCCTTCTATAAAGCTAAATGCTATGCAAAACGTTTAATCCATTCATTCAAATTATTTTCGTCTTCGTATTTACTAATAA
>NW_027115428.1:0-1217 GCF_000696795.3 Halyomorpha halys | reverse complement strand
TTGAATTATAATGTACATACTTTGAAATAATTAAATGAAGTTGGAAATGGTGAGAAAGAAAGATGATTTCATTACGAATAAAATTTAGCATAAATGTCAGTGGCTAATTGCCCAAGTCATATATAACATGACTTGGGCAATTAGCCTGCAGAAAAGATTTTAAAGAACATGACATCAATATTTACGGTTGTCTTCTTGAAAATGGCCTGAGGGCCGAAACGTTGGATAGTTTCTAAAAATAAAAGTTAAGAGTATATTTGGATCGGAATTGTGAGTGTTAATAATGAAATTATTTTCTTATTCTTTTTTGTTTGTGTACTAATATTTTTTAATTTTCTTTATCAATTTATAATTTTTATAACGTTTTACAAGTCTATTTTTTTTTAATTTTATATTCTACTGAAAGGTACTAGAATAAATAAATATATGTTATTTTATTTTTCATATTCATATTATTTACTGCTAAGTTATTCATAGCAATTGGTTTTTTATTTAATAATTATATTTTTCTAAGTGTTTTAAGATAATTATTAAATTACAAATTCTATTAATCAAACATTCAGTACTGCTATTTTTTTTTTCATAAGAATTTAAATTTTCGCTTTACTGGAATCACTGCGAATACGGTTTGTTATAAAAACTGAAATAAGATTCTGGTAGCTTCGAATTTTCTTCCAATCGATTGTATTTTTCAACCAATACATATTAGGAACTCGAATGTCATTTTCCCGCTAGGTTTTATTATTCAATTCCACTCTTCGAATAATGAAGTTGCTATAACAAGAAAAGTTTTATGTGACGCCGGTTTGGTGTCTGTTCTATAAACTATGCTCTAAAAAACTTTATTGCTGTGCACACGTAGAAAAGGTTCTCTTCGTTTTGAAACCGTTTAACTTTTTTAACCTAAGACTGGAACTAGTAAACTTTAGGAAAACTCAAAAAACTAACCAAACTATTTTCCGAAAAAGTATATACATAGATCGAATTGGAGTTTGCAGAGAATCCACAAGAACTCTCTAAAATAAAAAGAAATTAAATCAAATAAATTTCATATACGTTCATTTAATGTGTTTTTCTTGTGAAGTTCTCTAAAACCTCAATCAAAAATTATCTCTATGAAAAATATTCAAATAATTCTGAAATGTGGAGAAACTTATCAATGTTAAGATAAATATAAAATACATACCAATCATGTATTCCATAATTACTTTTTTAGT
>NW_027115427.1:7474-7889 GCF_000696795.3 Halyomorpha halys | reverse complement strand
TTTACTTGGAATAATCTATCAGTAAGAAAGGAACGGACGATGAGAAAGTATGTAAGAGGTAGGAATTTACGGAGTTACTAAAGCACTTCCAACACGTTACAAAAGACTGATCTTTTGTAATGTGTTGATAGTTTAAACGTTTGTCTAGTAAGTGCTGTAATAGTCGAAATCGACGTGCAGTCACCTGTATTTTCAGCCTTGTGTGAGGATTCCAGGTTAAATTTTCAAAAAGTAAACTAAGGTTTATGGGTACACTCGTCATCAAATCGGTGATTTAATACGTCAGTGCAATATATGGTGAAATATTGTGATATGGCCCAATTTGAAGAAGAAGAGATTTATTTATTGATAGATATTACAATCTGCCACACAGTTGTGGGCAATAGGTAATATTGATAAATGATCACATACATAC
>NW_027115427.1:4934-5252 GCF_000696795.3 Halyomorpha halys | reverse complement strand
GGCGGAAGGAATTCCAGTTTACTGGGCCCCTTATGAATGAGGGTGGTGGTAGTACAGGAATTGGGGATATGGAGATAGTTAGGATTAGTGGACTAATGGCCCAATTAAGGATAGCAGTTATAGATACTTAGAAACAAGTTCCTTAAAACCTTATTTAATGGAAACATATAGATACCATACATAATAAATAAAAACAAAAATCAGTTTATTAATTTTTTTTTTTTTTAGAGTCACTCTCATAATTATGTTAGATATATGTTGGTCTTTTGTTTTGAGATCCTCAACATGAATTTTCAGTTCGCACACTAGCCCCTGAAA
>NW_027115427.1:0-1009 GCF_000696795.3 Halyomorpha halys | reverse complement strand
AACTTAAGAACCTTTTTTTGATGTAATCATCTATTGTCCATATTTGTAATTCCCTATACAATTGGCTGTTACAAACCAAGGAGTATCCACTGCAATTCTTACAACTTTGTTTTGAAAATATAGTAATTTTTTCTTTTTCGTAAAGGATCCCGCTCCCCAGACCTCACAGCCATGCATCAGAAGTGGCCTGAGAATTGTTTTAAAAATTAGAATAGCTGTTTCTGAGTTAAATTTGGATTTTCTTTTTAGGGTATAGCATTCCGAATTATAGGTCCGAAGGTATAGCATAGCGAATTCCCAGGTATCTTACTGTTTCACTGCCAGTATTCAATTTTATATTTTTACCTTTGAGGATCAGTTCTGGTGGGAGTCTGTAAGTAAAAACTTTAAAAGTAAATTTTTCAATGTCCTGACTAATCATCCATTTATTGAAGTGTTGTTCTAGTCATTAAGGAATCTTTGCAAAGTATTTATAGCTATTATTATGTCATCATGTTGAGAGAACACTGCTGTTTTGTCAGCGAACATAGGTATGGGGGTATGTGTGGACAGAATGATGTCGTGAACATAGAAGTTGGACAGAATGGGAGAACGTTCTGAACCTTGTGTAGAACCGGCATGGATTTGTCTGAGGGTAGAATTTGTATCATTTATTCTAACAGAAAATTTTCTGCCGTTGAGGAATGAGTTCAGAAAGTCGTATAAGTACTTTGGAGTGTCCACCCGCTTTAGCTTGTATAGGTAACGATCGGCCTTATCGAATGCTAGTTGAAAGTCCAAGAACGTTACGGGGGTGTGCTTCTTTAATTTGAAACCATTTATTATAAATTCTGATAGTCTTGCCTAGTAAATTTACGAATAAACAATATCAATTACTTATACTAAGAAAACCATTTCAGTATCCATGACATTTTTTTTTTTTACCTTGATAGATTTATTTATTGATAGATATTACAATCTGCCACACAGTTGTGGGCAATATGTAATAGTGATGAATGATCTCATACAT
>NW_027115426.1:8695-9115 GCF_000696795.3 Halyomorpha halys | reverse complement strand
ATGTTTAATAATTTATATCGACTATCTCAGTGCTTTTTCACATTTTGTTTTATTGTCCAATAAAAAATTATCTTTATTTACTTATTTCTTCCTTATGTGTAAAATAACGGGTAAAAATGTTACATCAGCTGAATCAGGCAAACAAATCACACCCAATTTTACTGAAAGAAATTCATACACTGATTTATAAATCTACTTCTATAAGTAATATATATATATATTTATCGAAGACTGACATATGGCTCGAAACAATCCATCAGAACTTATATATAACAATAAATGTCAGTATAGTTGGTAAGAGACCACGTGGGAGGAAAAAACCTATCCATCTGGTTTTTTCCTCCCACGTGGTCTTACAGAATCAACAAGATGTGAAAGAGCTGCATGCATGTAAAGTAGTAGCCTACAAGGTCTATAGAG
>NW_027115426.1:3854-4900 GCF_000696795.3 Halyomorpha halys | reverse complement strand
ACGTAGGCAAATGTTGTGTACGGAATCTGAAAAAGTGAAACTTGATCATTTTTACAATAATATTCAAATTTCCTGCAAATTTGGGCCAAATTGAACCAGTTTTCAACTCATAGGTGTGCCGAGAAAAATACGTTTAATGATGGACGGAATCAGCTTAAATCATTATATCTAGTATGTACCCAATCTCTCAATTCCCTAAAAATATCAAATTAACAGTTCAATCAATAAAACACAAAATGTGAGTAAAAATTTTCGATTCTGAGGATATAAGATTTTTTTCAGTTTCTTCATGAATAGAACGAAAGTAGAACTTTGACACAAAAGTAGCAAAATTTTATCAAATTTTTAACATGGTAGTAATAATTACATTAATGCTTATGCACGTTATTCAACGTCAGTGTGCTATGTATCGATGTATTAACCATTATTGATATTATAAAAGTCATTGTCACTTAGTAACATATATATTATTATATTACACAATACCACCCCCTATTATATTATAATATTAATGGTAACAATATTTTATAAAAGTAAAGATATTTAATTGGTAAACTGATTAACAAAATAAGCCTTAAAGAATTAAAAGAAAAAAATATAAACTGAATGATTAATGTAAATAATTGTAGAGAATGATAATTAATATATTAATTAGTACAGTAAATTAATAATAAATAGTAAATTAGTAAATATTGAAAAAAAATTTTTTTTAAAGAAGATGGCCTCGTGACCTTATATTGTAAACTGTTTTTAGAGTTCTACTACTGGGTAGTTTCTCTACATCCTATATCATATCATATCATTATGATCAAATTTACTGGTTGTATTTTTTATACAGTTGTAAATATCAATAAATAAAAAAATATTGAAAATTAGGTTAGCAATGCTATATCCTATCCTAAACAGAAATTCCAAACTAAAACCAGAAACAACTTTTCTTATATTTAAAACAATTCTCAGGCCACTGCTGATGTACGGCTGTGAAGTCTGGGGAAGGTTTTTCCTTTACGAAAAGGAAAAAACTAAAATATTTTCAAAATAAAGTC
>NW_027115426.1:911-1114 GCF_000696795.3 Halyomorpha halys | reverse complement strand
AAATCAATCAATTACTTTTCATCAAAGTCGATTCAGTTGTTTTCATGAGAAAAAACATTCTTTGAGATAAATTTTGCGACAGAAACTTATAAACATATATTCCCATCTTCAATACCAAGAGAAAGAGAAAAAAACTTTTTAATCTAAAAAGGTCTGCTGGCAAATTCTATTGGTTTGCTACATACCATATTTAATTTATAGTA
>NW_027115426.1:0-660 GCF_000696795.3 Halyomorpha halys | reverse complement strand
CAAATTCTATTGGTTTGCTACATACCATATTTAATTTATAGTACTAGTTATGTTGTGTATGTGTAACTAATAAAATAATTGTTTCATAAAATTATAATATAAATAGGTGAAGTATAATTAATCTAATTTTTTTCTCGTTCTTTTATTGTTTTTATTCTTTTTCCTTAATATATTCTCATTTTAACATTATTTTTTTTGGTAATTTTTTTAAATAACTCTCTAAATATATTTTTTCTCTTAGACCAAAACATATTTTACTCCTTTGATGAATATAGGAGAAAATTTATCAACAAATTTTTGTTTTTGATTTTAAACATACTAATAATATATGTATTATAAAAAAATCTAATATAGTTTTGCACCTACGTAAAATTTAAACACAAAAAATATTTAAACGGATATTAGGATATAAATGCACGGATAATAGGAAATAACCATATTAAAATAACAGTGAGAAGTACAAAAAAATAATAATTTAATAAACATGAAACTAATTGATATCACAAAGTAATATAATTATGAGAGATAGTTGCCCGTGGATGATAAATGAGGAGAAGATGGTTGGGGGTGCGGTCAATGAAACACAAATAAGTATGATTAACTTATTTTAATGTGCCGACGTTTCGGCTAGAGTTTCTAGCCTTCTTCAGGGCTGTTCGC
>NW_027115425.1:820-6944 GCF_000696795.3 Halyomorpha halys | reverse complement strand
TTGACTAGTAATTATATCTAGTTTTCATTAAAGTAATCAAAAATTGGGGTGATATTTTTCTTTTTTTGTGCCCTTTTTTTCTTCCCGGCTCTTGTGCTATAATAACTAAACCCTCCACTTCTGGAACTAAGTGGCTGCAGGGCCTAAACAGAAATGATCTCCGATTGCTAATAGAAGTTCTTACAGGTCATTGCAGGCTTAAGATATCCTAAGATTTGTGGAGTTGTTCTCAATGAAACCCGCCACTAAAGTCATCAGGCCCCGGGAACTGCCCTACATTTTATAGCAGACTACGACCAGTATGCATCTCGAAAGTATAGGCTTCTAGGCTCTGATAGAATCCTAGAAAATGAGGCTTCCACTATAAATTGGGTGTACCTTTTAAATTTCATTAGAAACTCAAAAAGGTTCGATATAGAGGAATAAAAGTTATTAAAAGAATCATTCCATTGGACTGCCTTGGGGTTGGCAAAACAGACCAATGTACCAACTTGCCGGACTTGTTCCCCCCGTTCTTACCAGTACCAGTAACCAGTATCCTCAGAAAGAAAATCATTCTATTAACAGATTGATTGAAATTATTATGATATTTATTTCTGTTTTTAAAGATATAAGACATAGGCAATTAGCCTGCAAAAAAAAAATTAATGAATTATGACATCAATGAGTAAAATATATTCAAATATATTGGCATTGTGTGAGGAAATAATTTAATACTAATATAGAAAAAAATATAGGTTGTCTCCTTGAGTATGGCTTAAGGGCCGAAACGTTGGAGAATTTTTAAAATAAATAGTCTAAAGTGTTAATAAAAATAATTAGTAAAAAGTGTTTATTTGATTTAGCGTCCCTTAATGCGTGTATTTTCCATAAAAACTGGATTTTTAAATTATTCAGGATCACCATAATTTCCCTTTCTATATATTCCATGTATAGGTAAGTGAAAATAACACTTCTTTATATTTATTTATTTATAGAATAATGAAAGCTCAACAGTTTTCTAAAGAGAGAGGGAATGGTTATGAACTTACAATCGCAGCTATTGGATATAAAATGATTTCAAAACAGAATCGAACTTTCACAAACTGGCTGAAGTAGCAACTTTCAACTTTACGAAGCAATTATGCTTTTCAAGCATTATTAACGGTCCATTCCTAATTTAAAAGTAGTTTGCTGGAAAATCGCCAACTCTACAAACTTCCATAATATGGCTATACTATTAAAGTTGAAGTTTAATTTATTTTTCATGCTTCTCCCCCGGGCGAGTTTTATTGCGAAGGGTCATGACTAGATGAATAAAGAACCAGATTTAGATTCTTGTATATTGAATAGCACCCGAGGGAGCGAGCTGTGTCACACCGAGGCAGAAGTGGAAACTCGAATCTCGTAACGAGAATAAATGTGAAGCGCGAGTACTATCCTACCTGTATCGTATTAACAAGTGGTTATTCATTAATAAACATATAATATTAATTAATTATTAATTGATGATTAATAGTAATATTAATTACTACTGGGTCTAAAGTTATATATTGAAATGATATACAGCTTTTTGTGTACATACTTTAATTATTCAATGTAGTTTTGTTAGCATATAAAGTCTAAATAGTCCAAGAGCCCAAAAGGAGGAAAAAAAAAAGTTATTTAACCTCAATGTTTTAATATTTTAAAACTATTATATTATATAAAAGAATAAAATTATTATTGATTTGACAGTACAGAAAAAAGTATATAAATCTGTAAGCAAAAAAGTTCAATTTTTACCGACCTATTCAAGCGATACAGTAAAAGTTTTTTCTTTTTATTTATTTAATGTGATTTACAACTGTACAAATAATAAATACAATAAGTAAATATGCTGTATGTTTCATATAAAATTGAAAATCTTGGGAAGGAACCACCCATTGGTGGTACTTCAAGCATTAATTTAAATTAGAAGGTCCAGTGGCCATCTTCTTTTCAGACGCCTCGGAGGATTATCAGGGATTGTAAAGGATGGAAGATTAAGAATTAATGGGTTAGGATAGGTAAGGAGTTTGGAATTAAAATCTGTTTTGCATATCTGTTTTGGGCCAAATCTGCAACGAATGGGATGTTAAGGTCTTTGTGAATTAGTTTATTTGTAACGTAATAAGGAGCATCAAGGATTTTATGTAGGAGTTTGGATTGTAAGGATTGGATGCGGTTTAATTTAATGGTTTGGTGGAGCCCCAGAGCTGAATTCCATATGTCCAAATTAGTCTGACTATCGTAGTGTATACTAATTTTTTGTAGTGAATGGGAAGTTTAGAGCGTTTGTCATGTAAGTGTTGTAGCAATCGGAATCTACGAGCAGTTTCTTGTCGTTTCAGTCTAGTATGGGGGTTCCAAGTAAGTCTCTTGTCAAGATGGAGTCCTAAGTATCGAATCTGTTAAACGGGCGTTAGTAAAGTATTTAGAAATGATACTCCAGGACAGGAGGATAGAGCAGTAAAAGTTAAAAATAAATATTGTAATATTTATTTATTCATGCTCCATGAAGTTTATTTTATTCGATAAAAAACTAAATGTTTATTCCAGAGTTTAGTATTCTTAACTACCAACACCACTAAAAAATTTTATAGCACATTGTTTAATGTAGAATAAATTGTCTAGAAAAGGAGCTATAAGAGATCTTAATAATTTCTGCCAAAGCCAAATTCCAACCCGGGTCCTTCCAGTAGTCTATCGACATACCAATGTGCTACACCCTCCCTCTTTTTTTTTTTTTTTTTTATGAAAACCTATATCTCAAGAATTATCAGACGTACAATTGCATATTACTACCCAAATTAAACCTAGTTTAATGTTCTTTTTTGAAAAACTATATTCCATAAACTATTAAACGTTTATTAAGACAAAATGGCAGCTGTTCCAAAACTTTACAAAAAATTTATTTTACATTCAGAGTTTATCTTCGAAACTCAATACTTCGTGATTTTTTGCAAATAATATGACCGAAAGGGCATTTTATGATAAGTTGTGGGATCCGCTGTGTGCCGGGGAGCACTACTGATAAATGGTCGGATTTAGACTGAGTCTGAACCCCTTCCCTCGACCAATGGAACAGTTTCTTGCCACCTCCCAGGTCTTGGTGGAAGAGCAATCTCCTGGAAGAGTGGGTTTGAAGAACTTGATGGGCCGTCGGTCTATGAACTCCGGAACAGATGGGAGTTGGAGTTCTTGGTGGATGGTACTGTTCCTGGGCCTCTGCAGTGTGGTACCTTGGACTATCCACCAAATGGTGCTCTTGAGTTTTTGTAAGGTCGTTTTGAAGAGGTGCCGCAGTAAAGTTGCGACATAGACCAGCATCGGAGAATTATAGCCTTATATATCAGCAACTTCAGTCGGAGAGACAGCTGTGGTGACGTGCGCAGGTGATTGTTGATCTTCAGCCTTTCCCTGACGTGGCTGAACGTAGGTGCCTATCTAGTGTCATGCCAAGGTAAAGGGTGGAGTTTGAAACACCCCTGACTTCATCTTCCATAGTAAAGGTCTTTGGTAGGCTGTTCTTCTTCTCTTTTGATTAGACATTACTATGAGGTCCGTCTTCGCTGGGTTTACTCGAATGACTGTCCTTGAAGGTATCTATGATGGTGCCAACTGCCAACTCCAGCTCTTCGTGCTAACTTTACTTATCTCAACAAAGCAGACATTTATAGTTAGTAGTATTGGTCGATGTGCGACGTCATAATCTCGCAAGAGTGGATCATAACACCAAAACATAATAGAAGGCAATCCTTCCCTGCCAACTCGCCCCACTGAACCCCGATTTAACGAGGGTCCTGGATCACCTTTGAAACAGCCATTTTAACCAGGAACACTTAAGTTAGTTAAATCCAGGTATATTGAAAAATTAGAAAAATACGTGAAAGTCCGGAGGCTCAAAATATGCTCTTTTGTTTGTCTTGCATTCTAAATGGGTTTATTCATTGTTTTTTTTATTTGCACCTGTAAATCTAGTTTACAACCAGCTAATGAGCTGTACTATTGAAGCATAGGATAAGCTGGCATGAGGGAGACAGCACTCAGTAGTGTATCCTTGATTACACAAGGAGGTCCCGCACCCAACTTATCTTCAGCCTACGCCAAGTTATGTCAGAGATATCATGTGTTGCCATCTTTCTTACAAATTATGGAAATGTCCACGTAGATGTAGTGTGTTGTAAAACTGTCTGTAAGTCGATGTGAATGGTTTGAAAATTGAATCTCGTTTGAAATGTATAGTGTGGAGTTCGTTGCCAGATATAAAATTGCAATAATAAAGTTAGTATTTTCTGAATCTGTGTATTTTTAGCAGTTCCATAAATTTGGCAGGCGTAAGTCCATACGAGTTTTAGTGAGTAATTGTACACGTTAAGTTTCTGTCTGAAGGATAATTTAGAACGTCTGTGTAGTATTTTTTATTCATGATTAATTCTGCTTTATTGAAAAACCCGTTTTCAATTCATGTTGCAACACATGAAAGGCTATTAGCATTCAAAATAAAAAGTTTTAATAACACAGTATTTAATAATTTACGTTCTTGAAGGAGAACATTAATTCCGTGAAACATGAGTTAGTTAAGAATTACAATTTCAATCTTGAATACAGACGGCAATTTCCAACAGTAAGACAGAGACGGAATGGGCCAGTTATTTACTCTAGATAAAAGGGGCATAGAAGTTTGTTAGAAACTGAGAAAACAAAAGCGAAACTTGGCCACTAAATTGTGTCACCATTGTAATGCTCGACAAAGGCTTCTCTTGTTTTGAAATGTAAATTCATACATAGAGGTCACTCAGCACTCCAGCGAGGAATAAAAAAAAAAAAGAAAAAAAAAATGAAAAAGGCAAGTGAAAGGGAAGAAAAGTTATTAAAGCTGTGCACGAGGCAATATTTTTTTATTATCATTAGGGCTACATTTTTATTAGATAACAATTTAAAAAAATTATTTACTAATTTAATATATTTATTAATTTATTATTTGAGAGTGGTTAATATTAATAATAACACCAATTTCAATGATCCAATTTATTCTCAACACTTTTTTTTTTAAGAACTCCAACGTTTCGGCCCTTAGGCCATTGTCAAGACAACCTCAAACATTGAATAGTCACAATTTTTTTTTTAATAATTTATTTATTGTTATTTACAACTGTATAAAAATATATACAACAAGTAAATTTGCTGTAGGTGACATAGTGACGTGATACAAACAAGTGGAGAATCTACACATTGACAGAACTCCAATAACATTTCTAGAGGAGAAGATCTCGAGGCCTTTTTCTTTTCAGTTGCCTAGGAGCATTATTAGGTAGTGAAGGAGAAGTCAGGTTAGAAACAAGTGGATTTGGGTGGTTGGGAAGTTTATCATGAAAGGAATGGTATCTGGTTTTGGTCAAATCGGCCAGATATGGGACATTGAGGTCCTGGGCCCTGTTTCATAATAAAGTACAAACTAATACTATTAGTCTTGTCGATTTATCTTAATTCAAGTACGCTGACTTGTACTATAGCAACTTGTACTTTAGTATTTTTTAATTCCTGTAATATCATTAATAGTCATCCCTATCATGAAAAAAATAAGTATTAGTATTATTACCACATTAGTTTCTACACTTGTACTAGGAACTAATACAAGCTTTCATGTAGCTTCCATTACGAAACAGGGCCCTGATGGATGACTTGATTTGTGACAAAGTAAGGAGCATTAAGGATTTTACAAAGGATTTTGAACTGTTAGGATTGGATTCGGGAGGAATTTGATGGTTTAGTGGAGCCCCAAAGCTCAACTCCGTATGTGCAGATTGGCCTTATTACAGTCATGTAGATCAGTATTTTGTAATGAGTTGGCAACACAATTAATTTAAAATATCTTTGTTTTGCAGGTTAATTGTCCTAGTCATATAATAAACCACACAATCTCAATACAACCACATCAATAATACTAACAATAAGTCCTAACCTATTGAAGGTAGATTTTATTGCTAATATTATAGATGTAGTTAGAATTTTGAATGTGAAGTCGTCACATAATTTACATTTTCGTCTGCACTTTTATTTATTTATTTACATAAACACTCCCTGTTTTTTAAATAATTGTTTGTAATTTATTTCGTATAAT
>NW_027115425.1:0-420 GCF_000696795.3 Halyomorpha halys | reverse complement strand
ATTTTTTAATTCCTGTAATATCATTAATAGTCATCCCTATCATGAAAAAAATAAGTATTAGTATTATTACCACACTAGTTTCTACACTTGTACTAGGAACTAATACAAGCCCTGATGGATGACTTGATTTGTGACAAAGTAAGGAGCATTAAGGATTTTACAAAGGATTCTGGACTGGATTCGGGAGGAATTTGATGGTTTATTGGAGCCCCAAAGCTCAACTCCGTATGTGCAGATTGGCCTTATTACAGTCATGTAGATCAGTATTTTGTCATGAGTTGGCAACACAATTATTAAAATATCTTTGTTTTGCAGGTTAATTGTCCTAGTCATATAATAAACCATACAATCTCAATACAACCACATCAATAATACTAACAATAAGTCCTAACCTATTGAAGGTAGATTTTATTGCTAATA
>NW_027115424.1:11633-11935 GCF_000696795.3 Halyomorpha halys | reverse complement strand
TTGTTTGGTAAAATAGGTATTCTTCTATTCATTGTTAACATTATTAATTGTATTAAGTATCTGATTATTCAGGGATGACTCAGAAGCATCGTTCACGTTTATTTCAGATGAAAAGTAAAGAAAAAGAATCATTACTCAATAATTAGAAAAAGGTGTAAGAATTGAAACATCTTAGGTTCTAGCGTTTGTAAACAATTTTATTATTTCAGGATTAGGAAATGGCATTTAATTGATGATAATCTATCTCAATTAGACTCAATATCCCTTTTATCCTATTTTTTATTTACATAACATATTACAAT
>NW_027115424.1:4604-6083 GCF_000696795.3 Halyomorpha halys | reverse complement strand
TCTACATTGCTGTAACTAACCCTATCTTGCTGACAGGAATGAAAGAGGTGAAATTGAAAAAAATACATGTGGGTTTGATTTGGCTTTTCCAAAACATAACCACTCTTTCTAACAGCTAGTAGTTAATTCATTGTAAACCTACACACACATACACGTTATTATGTGCATCATTAATTTATCTATCATCTGCTGAATTTATTTAAATCAATAAATAAATAAAGTAGATAAGAATACATTGTCATGATTGGATTCATCATTTTATGGAATAATGAATTTGATTGAATATAAAGATTTTATATATATATATGTATATATAGTTGACCATAAAGATTTTAATATAAGTAGATGGTCAGGGTTGCGGTCAAAAAAAGGAACAAGTAGTTTAAAACTATTTTAATGTCCGACGTTTCGGATTGTTTTATGGTTATTATTGTTATAGCAATGTTTATTATTGTTGTAATATTCTCAGTTTTCTTTTTCTTTTGTATCTTTTAAGCCCTGATTAAGCCCTGCAAAATGGGGCGAAACGTCGGACATTAAAATAGTTTTAAACTATTTGTACCTTTAATAACTGCAATCCTGACCATCTACTTATATTTGTAAAGATTTTTTTATCAATAAACATTTCTTAACACGCACTTTAATTATGACGTTTTTATTTCAAAAAACGTTAGTGTTGATGTTTCCTTTCCCTGAAAAACAAATAGGATGCTACATCTCAAGTTCATTGGCCGATGAGAGAGTGATGTTGTGTGCCAGTCAGGGAGGCTGATGTGGTTGCCAATAGCTGTCTGTTCCCTTTGCCCCGAATAAGCTGTGTACCTCTACACAAGATATATTTGTTTGCTAGTAGGCCCTGTCACGTCAAGTGCCCTTCTGTAGAATAAAAGAGTATTAAACTTAAAAAATAATAATCATGATAACAATAAAAACGCTTGAATGAAATAACTATACAAATATTCATCATTAGTTTTGTATAAATTAGGCACAAAAATAGCAGACAGACTTAGCAATCGAGTATATTGCAGTAGTTTTATCATTTTTTATAATGCTCCTATCTTATTCTCACTTAGCTCTCATGAAGCTCTGCAAAGTAAAGTAAAATGTTGGTTATTAATTAAATAGCCTTTTTGCTACTTTTTAACCTTTGACAGTCGCTGAACCATATGTCATCAATAAACTGCAAGGGCTCACCTATTTATTATTCTTCCAATAAATTTGATACAATAATTGCATAAACTTAAATGGAAATTATTTTTTAAATCATTTATAATCGTAATTACTTCGCAGTATTAATTAAGATTACTTTAGTAGTTTCTTTGAGCTAGGAATTACCAACCATGGCATAGAGGTTTCTTAGTAAAATCATGATGTTCAACTTTGATTATACCTTTCTCTCTCATTAAATACATCTTTATCTCATTTATACGTGGAACTTCCCTAAGCGGACACTTCTAACGAACGGACATCGGTCATAAG
>NW_027115424.1:3317-4219 GCF_000696795.3 Halyomorpha halys | reverse complement strand
CCCATTAATATAGTGAAAGAACGGTTATTACCTTTTGACATACACTTAGGCGACTGAAGAGTGCAATGTAATATATATTTTGCATTTGTACAATTCCAATAGCTGTCTGTTCCCTTTGCCCCGAATAAGCTGTGTACCTCTACACAAGATATATTTGTTTGCTAGTAGGTCCTGTCACGTCAAGTGCCCTTCTGTAGAATAAAAGAGTATTAAACTTAAAAAATAATAATGATGATAACGATAACAACGCTTGAATGAAATAACTATACAAATATTCATCATTAGTTTTGTATAAATTAGGCACAAAAATAGCAGACAGACTTAGCAATCGAGTATATTGCAGTAGTTATATATTTTTTTATAATGCTCCTATCTTATTCTCACTTATCTCTGATGAAGCTCTGCAAAGTAAGGCAAAATGTTGGTTATTAATTGAATAGCCTTTTTGCTACTTTTTAACCTTTGACTGTCGCTGAACCATCTGTCATCAATAAATTACAAGGGCTCGCCTATTTATTATTCTTCCGATAAATTAGATACAATAATTGGGTAAACTTAAACAGAAATTATTTTTAATTTTTTAAATCATTTATAATCTTAATTACTTCGCAATATTAATTAACATTACTTTACTAGTTTCTTTGAGCTAGGAATTACCAACCATGGCGTAGAGGTTTCTTGGTAAAATCATGATGTTCAACTTTGCTTATACCTTTCTCTCTCATTAAATACATCTTTATCTCATTTATACGTGGAACTTTCCTAAGCGGACACTTCTAACGAACGGACATCGGTCATAAGCGGCCAGTAATATTCTCAGTTTTCTTTTTCTTTTGTATCTTTTAAGCCCTGATTAAGCCCTGCAAAATGGGGCGAAACGTCGGACATTAAAATAGTTTTAA
>NW_027115424.1:1534-1801 GCF_000696795.3 Halyomorpha halys | reverse complement strand
ATTTATTACATATGCTTTTACTGAGTTTTCTCCCTTTGATTGCCTTGTTGCATTATAAGGTGTTGATATGAGTCCAGCTAAGGTGGTATAGTCTGGCTCTAGCCATAGGCTACGCCACGGAATTAACAATGTGAAGGTGCCGTCCCGCTGGAAATTATTATTTATCCTGATACTAATCCATTTAAAATAATAATACAAATATAGTTTGTTGGATTTAGAGCATTACTGTAATCATTAAATACATCTTTATCTCATTTATACGTGGAA
>NW_027115424.1:1209-1484 GCF_000696795.3 Halyomorpha halys | reverse complement strand
GCTCTAAATCCCACTAACTATATTTATATTATTATTGTAAAGGAACTAGTACCAGGATAAATAATTTTTTTTTTAGAAGTTATAAATTTTAATATTACATATTTAATTTTTTCAAACTTAATAATTTCATAACTTCTACAGAATCCATACAGCAGTTTTCATAGATTGGTTGCAAATAATAAACATATATTATAATTATATTGGCACAGTGAGGATAGAAAATGATGGAATAAGCGAGATTTGAAGATGGGAAGGGTACTGGACAGATTTATAGA